>NW_024080917.1:896694-1077564 GCF_003009895.1 Hyaena hyaena | reverse complement strand
CTCTCTGACCCTCCCCTGCTCACGCTGTCTCTCTCTCTCTCCTAGAAATAAATAAAACATTAAAAAAAATTTTTTTTAATTACTTCAAAACAAATAAATAAATGTGTGCTACTAAATGGCGCCACTAGAGGTCAGCAGGTACATCTTTTCCCAATATAAAATTTCTTTCCTGTTTTTTACTGATTAAAAACGCAGTACAACCATAGGATGCCTGGGTGGCTCTGCTGGTAGAGCATCCAACCCTTGATTTCGGCTCAGGTCAAGAGCCCACGAGTGTGGGATTGAGCCCCATGTCAGGCTGTGGAACCTGCTTGGAATTTTCTCTCTGTCCCTCTCCTAAACTCACTTGCTCTCTCTGAAACAATTTTTTTTTAATTTTTTTAAAAAAGTGGGGCTCCTGTCAGGCTCATTCAGTTAAGCATCTGACTTTGGCTCAAGTCAAGATCTAATGGTTTGTGAGTTCGAACCCCCAATCAAGCTCTGTGCTGAAAGCTTGGAGCCTGAAGCCTGCTTCAAATTCTGTGTGTGTGTCTCTCTCTCTGCCCCTCAACCGTCTTGCACTCTCTCTCTCAAAAATAAACATTAGGGGCGCCTGGGTGGCTTAGTCGGTTAGGCGTCCGACTTTCGCTTAGGTCATGATCTCGCGGTTCGTGGGTTCGAGCCCCGCGTCGGGCTCTGTGCTGACTGCCAGCTCGGAGCCTGGAGCCTGTTTCAGTCTGTGACTCCCTCTCTCTCTGACCCTCCCCTGCTCACGCTGTCTCTCTCTCTCCTAGAAATAAATAAAAAACATTTAAAAAAAATTAAAAAAAAAAATAAACATTAAAAAATGTTTTTTAAAGTAATACAACCTAACATACATGTATAAATTATAGGTATCTACCAAACTGTTATTAGCATTTACCTTTGGGGAGGAGACTGGGCTGGGAAGAGCTGGGGGGTGAATTAAAAAGTTCATTTTTCAACTGTATGAACTTTCATAACTGCTTGAATTTTTAATGAAAATATATTAATATATGTATAATATTTCCTTAAAGTCAGTATGCATGTCTTCTCCAAAAACGAGTTTTGTCCATAAAATCATATATTTTGTGCATATAAACAGCCAAACACCACAGAAACAGTCCTCTCCCTATAGTCTGATAGGTAAAAATTGTATTTCATTGTTGTGATTTTAGCAAATATTTAAATACTGACATTTTTCTGATTCACGTATTTTAAGATATTCCTTTTAGAACTTAGAAAACAGATATATAGATTTTCTCCAACTATTCAAATGGTAATTCTGATCTAAGTAATCATGGTGAAATAAAGTTACAGCATAAGCAAGTATGGGTGCATGATGACATCTTCGTTATTTACATCAAACTTATGAATATTACATGAAATAAAACTAAAAGAAAGTTACAATGAGTAAAAAAAAAAAAGTAGCCACAATTACTCAGGTGATTCAAACAAAATTACTGTCTAGCTAGTGAAAGCTTGGCCCCTCCCACTGTCCAGAAGCACCTAGACTGCAGCCTTTACACAGCACTGATGTTTGAAAAGCTAACAGTAACACATCACGAGACTGGCATTTTATATCATATCGTTCTGGGTCACCTACAAAAGTTTGAAAACGAGCTGCTTTTGAAAATCTAATTTTAGTCTTGGATTATGTTCCCATAGTCCTAAAACTTTTACACAGTCAAGCAACTCAGTGAGAACCACTAAAGGCAAAGCCAACTGTATTTTCCACACATGAAACATGGATTTTTTTCCACTGGATTGTCTGGCTGAATAAATACGTAGATCATGCTGCTGTGCTTCTCTCCCTCAGCACCACTCTGTCATGACACATCCCTGCTCAAAAACCCGGTTTCTTGGGCACCCTCCTACACTGTTGGTGGGAATGTAAACTGGTACAGCCCCTCTGGAAAACAGTGTGGAGGTTCCTCAGGAAACTAACACTAGAACTCCCCTATGACCCAGCAATAGCACTGCCAGGAATTTACCCAAGGGATACAGAAATGCTGATGCATAGGAGCACACGGACCCCAATGTTCATAGCAGCACTCTCAACAATAGCTAAAACATGGAAAGAGCCTAAGTGTCCAACAACAGATGAATGGATCAAGATGTGGTTTATCTATACCATGGAATACTACATGGCAATGAGAAACAATGAAATCTGGCCATGTGTAGCAACATGGATGGACCTTGAGGGTGTTATGCTGAGCGAAATAAGTCAGGCAGAGAAGGACAAATAGCATATGTTTGCACGTATAGGAGGATTAGGAGGAACTTAACTGAGAAACAAGGGGGAGAAGAAGGGGGGAAATGGTGGGGGAAAGGGAGAGAGGCAAACCATGAGAGACTCTTGAATGCTGACAAAAACTGAGGACTGATGGATGTGGGGGGGAGGGGGGATGGGCACGGAGGAGGGCACTTGTGTGGATGAGCACTGGGTGTTATGTGGAAACTAATTTGACAATAAACTATTTGTAAAAAAAAAACCCGGTTTCTTGTCATTTTTTTTTAAATGTTTTTTTTTTTTATTTCTAGGAGAGAGAGAGAGTCATTTTCTGTCTTAATTAATTTTTTTTTAATGTTTTACTTATGTCTTAGAGAGAGAGTGAGCAGGGGAGGATCAGAGAGAGAAGGAGACACAGAATCAGAAGCAGGGTCCCAGCTCTGAGCTGTCAGCACAGAGCCCGACACAGGACTCGAACCCACGAACTGTGAGATCATGACCTGAGCCGAAGTCGGACGCTTAACTGACTGAGCCACCCAGATGCCCTGTCATTTTCTGTCTTAGCTGTACCTGTGCACTTGCATCTCTTAGGCTGAAAATGATCATTAACATGGAGTCCTTACTATGGCCACACAGCCTCATGTGTCATTAAAAATGACTTTAACGTCCTCCCACATATGGCCTTGAATCGAGTACTTTACCGTACAACAGAGAGCATGGCCATTGCTCTTAAGAAGTTCAACAGGCATGAGAAGTTTAATCACTTAAGCAGACTTTGTTGTAGTCATAAGCCACACTTGATGAAAAATGAAGCAAAGAGTTAAACAGAACTCAGCTTTTTCTGTCTGGAAAGCCTCTGACATCTGTTTTCCCAATAACTATACCAATTATTTTCTGAAAAACAAAAGGGTTATAGAAGACAAATATTAAACACAGATGTAGATGGTAAATTTAATTTCATGGACTTGTTATATTTTACTGGCTCTAACAAACATTTTTGACTAGGAGCCCTTTAAATATATTTACTCCAGACAAACATCTAAAAGAACTTCATAAATGTTCAATCCCACAAAAAAAAAAACAGTACAAAGCAATAAGAGAGTTAACTGCTATTACAAATATAATCATTTAATACTTAGCATGTTTCTACTTTTCTTTCAATCACTAGGTGGAGCACAGTAACTGCCCATTGCCATCAATTCTTACTGAACTCATTCAAAGCACATGTATATACAATTTAATTTGCCACGGTCTTCAAAGCTTTCTTTAATATAGGACTTTCTAACAATCCACATAAGATTGCTTAGCTTTGTAATCCAAACATGCTAAATGGTAATATAAATTAGACTGTAACAAAACTTATATATTGCTGTTAATAAATCTATGCTCTGAAGTCCTAGATCATTTAAATCTTAAAGATACTAACATCTCCTTAAACATTTTAATGATCTCTTTAGTGACTACCAAAGAAAAATTAAATATTAAAGAAGTGCTTTAAGAATAAAAAAAACTACTTTTCCTAAAAGGATAAACCTAAACTTTATTACTAATTGTAGCAACTGATTTTAACCTTGCAATAATCTGTTACATTTAAAATATGTTCAAACTTCCAAGACTACCACATTATAGCTGAGCTTTAACTAGTCTTATTACATTTAGATACACTGTTATGTCTTAAATTCCACACACATGCAGATCGCACCAAATTCTGTTGTAAAAATACAACTAATGGAAATATTGAATAAAGCCTTCTAACCGATGAAGAAATTAACAAACAGCTTACCTTTCAAGAAAAACTATAATAGCAAAAATTATTTTTAACATTAATAAACTTTTCATTACACAGTATTACAGATACATGTAAATTTAAGCCCATTTTAAGAAGTTGGATTTGTAAACGCCAGATATATAAACAACAGACTGCCAGGGCAGGGCAGGGAAGGGGGTGTTACTGGTTTACGGTAATACGATTCCATCTAGACTTTATCTAAATGTCTTGGCATATTTGAAATGATTGAATCTCCCCAACCCTTCAGTAAAAAATGGATTTTCACATAATATTTCACAAATATATCTGCTGTGTACCTTTATGTCCTAAAAAGAGCCTATTGATAAATATTTAAGTCTATAGCTTAAGTACAGTTTGATCAGAGAACAGATCTTCCTGAGTAAAAATGTTTTAATTTTACTATGCTACACTTGAGCTGTTGGTAAATATTTAATTAAAATACTATAACTAAACTTTTGATTATTTTGAACAATTGCTAATCATATCCACAATGTCCTACTCTCTAGCCAAAAGAGAGACTAATTTTCATGTAGGTCACATAAATTCAAAGCAGTTTAGGAGTAGCTAACATCTAACAATTGTACTAATGCAAGGCGTATGTACATTCTCGTCAATTATATAAGCATGTGTCAAATGAGTCAATAATGTTGATGTAATACCATGTTACCACATAAAGTTTCATTAGAGAACCACCAAACCACTAGATCTTAAAACCTACCAGATTAGCCATATTTGGATACAGATCTGCAAGTGCAGTGAACGTCTTTGATACAAAGGAGTTTGCCATTCTCTTATCTATATTGTAGAAAATATAACTTCAGTGCATAAATTAAATAACTGAAATAACCCATGAAAAGTTCCAAGATTTAAAAAAATCACCTAGGAAAGCCTCGGTTATTTTATTCATTCTTTGGGAAAAGTTTCTATTTTAACAGTGATATGTAAGTCAGTACAGATCAAATCTGTAAGAAACATGTTTCAAAATGTCCTTTTACAGTTTTGAATGATATACTTTGGTTGTAATTTTTAACTTTCACTTCCCAAAAACATGTAAATGGAGCAACTTTTGAGCACCCTGCAAATTTAGAGTTTCAGATAAAGATGATTCCATGGGACACTTGCAGATACTTATTAGCATAAAGCCTACTTGTAGAAATGCAGCAAACCTCTGTTGGTAAACTCCTCACATCTGTTTACACTGTGTATGGGGAGAGGTAGTGATTTTACCCTCATCTCTGGATGGTAAGCTCCATGAGGGAAGAGCTTTTCAGGAGTGTATTTTAATGCTGTCTTGCACATAAAAAGCACTCAACTAATATCAAATGAATGATATCAAAATATCAAACGGTGGCTCCCCCCATCAGTATCATCGCTGTAAGTGGTCTCAGTGTAATAACCTCTGTCAGCTGCACTAAACTGGTAGATTTGCTCAATCGTACTCATGTATTCAACACACGTAGGCTGCGCGTCTCTGAATCCTGCGAGTTGGTCCCTCACCCAGAAGCCTCAGAGAGGAGCAGTGAAAACAGGGTCAGATGTAGGGCTGGATGTGTACGGCCTCAAGGCCACTGACCCGGATCCTTGATCAGGGTAGAGGGAACAGGAGGGGGTGGTAGAAAGAGTCCGGGTCACGGTGACAATGTCACAGGTAACAGGTGTGGAGTGCCTGATCTGAGCTGGCTCTATGCTACAGACACGATACATCGTGACAATCTCTGACAGCCCCGCCGAGACCTCCCAAAGTCCCCTTCCTGAGCTCTGAACCCTCCTCCCACTTTCAAAGAGCAACCTTCTGGGGTGCCTGGCTGGGTCAGGCAGTAGAACATGTGACTCTTGGTCTCGGGGTTGTGAGTTCAAGCCCCATATTGGGTATAGAGATTACTTTAAAAAAAATAAAAAGTCAAACTGTCAATGAAAGACGATTTCTAAAAATAAAATCATTGGGGTTTCTGAGTGGCTCAGTTGGTTAAGCATCCGGCTGTGGCTCAGGTCATGATCCCAGGGTCATGGGATGGAGCCCCACATTGGGCTCCACACGGAGCATGGAGGCTGCTTGGGATTTTCTCTCTCTTTCTTTCTCCTCTGCCTCTCTCTCCCATTCATGCTCTCACTTTCTCGAAACACAATCATAAAAAGAACATTCTGTCACATTCCAGAACATGGATATACTTGGGGCCATAAGAACTGACAGTTTTGGGGCACCTGGGTGGCTCAGTCAACTTTGGACTTCGGCTCAGGGCTCAGGTCATGATCTCCTGACTTGTGGGTTTGGGCCCCACATCAGGCTCTGTGCTGACGGCTCAGAGCCTGGAACCTGCTTCAGGTTCTGTGTCTCCCTCTCTCAATGCCCCTCCCCCATTCTTTCTCTGTTTCTCTCTCAAAAATAAAGCAGCATTTAAAAAATAAAAATAAATAAACAAAATCAACTGAAAAAACCAAAGGGCCACCTCCCGTCTGGCCCCTTGCTTCAGGCTTCATGAGGGCGGGAGGCCTGGAGGGAGGCTGCACCCGAGCCCTTGCTTCCTGGGCTCTGCCGCTGGCTCACAAGTCGATGAGGCTGCCAGTCAGACCCTTAGGACAAACCCTACTAACTTTCGCAACTTGAGCCCATCGTCCCCAACTGTGAGCAGGCCAGAGTCAGTGGACTTGAGGCCCGGGGCCTGAGCAGGGGAATGGGGGCTCTGCTGATTTTTTCCTCCGGAGCCAAGAAGGGGTGTCATTCAGGGGCTGCGCTGTGCTCCCGAGCCAACCTCCGTCCCCAGCGGCACCTCCTGTCCTGCACAGCCCAGGTCCCAAGCCTTCCTGGCCCAGCCCTGCCGGTCCCCCTAAATGCCTCCGGACTCTGACCCTTCCGCCATCTCCCTGATCCCCTCACCCCTCTCCGCCTCCTCCCTCCCTCTCTTCTCGCACCACAGAGAACTCTAAACACTTGGCTCTAGTCTCTCCTTTGCCTCAAGCTCTCGCCCAGCTCGCACGGAGTTCGGAGTTCGGGTTCGGGGCTGCAGCCCTGGAAGGCCCAGCTGACCCGGCCTCTGCCAGGCCACGCCCCCCATAACCACGCGCAGTAACCGCGAGAAGACCTGAGGGGCTCGCGTACACCCCGGCTCCCTGAGGAGCCCCCAACCCCTCCCTCGGTGCCCCCCAGACCTCTGGGGCCCGGCCCAAGCACATCCCCGCTCCCCGAGGAGCCCCCCAACCCCTCCCTCGGTCCCCCCGACGAGACCCAGGACCCGGCACGTGTACACCCCTGCTTCCCGAGGAGCCCCCCAACCCGTCGGATCTTCCCAAGACAGGCTCCGCACTTCCTGCGGGTCTCCAGAGACCCCCTCCCGCCGCCCTGCCCGCGAGGCCCCCCCACCCCGCCTCGACGCCCGCTCTCGGCGTCCCTCGTCCGCTCCGCGACACCAGCGCCGGGCTCAGCTCGCCCCCGCCGCGTCCCCGCAGCGCCTGTCAGCTCGGCCGCGGGGCACCGGGCCACGGCGCCGACCAGCGAGCCCCGGGGCTGCACACCCGCCCCGCCGCCGCCGCCGCGCGAGCACACCCCCGGTGCCGCCGGCCACCCTCCGTGACACACTGCCACGGAGTCCCTTCGCCGCGAGGACAGCGCTTCCGGCCAGCTGGCTTCGCGCACCCCACTTCGGAAGGTCGCGCCCCGCACCCGGGGGAAGCAAAGGAAATGAGAGCGGCGCGACTCGCACCCCGACCCCTCGCGCGCCCGCGCCTCACAGACAGCTCGGGTCCGCGCGCTCGGGGTCCCAGGGAGTGCCCTGCGCCCCCGGCCCCACGCGCCCGGGCCAGGCCGGCCGGGGCGCGCCCGCGGCTTTCACCTCAGCCGCCGCGCCCCGCGGCTCCTCGCGCCCGCCGTGCCCGCGCTCCGCCGCCTCTCCACAGCGCGCGGCGCCCGCAGCCGGCCGCGCGACCGTTAGCGCACGCCCCGCCCCTGACGGCCTTCGCCCCGCCCCGCACGCCGTCCTCCTGTCCGGCGCCCCGCCCACCACCCTGGCGCATGCTCCGCCCAGCCTTTGGCTCGGACCCCGCCCCGCTCCCTAGGCCGCCGGGAGGGACCCCGCGGTCCCGCTCCAGCCCCGGCGGGTGAGGGGCGAGACTCCGTGAGACCAGAGCGCGAGTGGCCCCTGGCTCTGCCATTCCCGCGGGGCCCGAGCGGGCGGCCCAGGCCCGCGGCGGCCCGGACGGCAGGCACCTGTGGGAGCTCCGCGCGGAGGCCCCCCGGGAGGAGGGCGCGGGCGGCCCCCAGGCGCTGTGGCCCTCATGGGGGCGGCGGCGACCGGACAAAACTTGCCGGCGCTTCGTGATTTTAATTACCACCGTTTGAAAATCCTTGTAATCTAATGACTTATAAACTAACTGTTACTAGAGAGCTAATCAGGGGCGAACGAGTCAAGATCCAGCAACTAGAGCCGTTAAATTTGTCACCAACTTCTGTCCACGTGTACCGTTATTTAAATTGTTGAATTTCTCTCTTTTAAAGGAGAAACACCTTTGGTACTTACTGTACAACCGCGGCTCCGCGGCTTGGGCGCCGCCTTCGGCTCAGGTCCTGATCTCACCGCTCTTGAGTTCGAGCCCCGCGTCGGGCTCTGTGCTGACAGCTCAGAGCGTGGAGCTGCTTCAGTTTCTGTGTCTGCCTCTCTCCCGCGCATCCTCTCTTTCTCTCAAAGAGAAATAGGCATTAAAAAAATTAAAAGAAAAAGAAAACTACAACATCATAGGCAAGTTTTGTTACCATCCCAACATAGCTTTCACTTTTCCGCATTTGTTAGGTTTTTTTCCCAAGTAACAATCAAAAGCCAAATAAAGTACCTGCACGCCCACCACGTCAAATTTAATAGAGAAAGCTTTTTAAAATTGTCCATATACCTTTCAAGTCTTTGGCTTTAAAAGAACATATCTTGATCTTTCTAAAAGAATGAACTGACATGTTAAGTCAATTCTAAAGGGAAAGAAAGTCTGAAAATGGCATGCATGCATTGTTCATTTGAGCCTCAGTAGGGGAGTCATACTTTAAACTTTTGTTTGTATTTGTCAGATTTTAGTAAATTACTCTTCGTTGAAAGCTATCTGAGATTAAGCAAGCACAGGCAGCCTGCGACACAAAAGGCTTTTCATAAGACGCTGCTTGGAAACACGAGCCTAAAACACTGGGATTGTTTGATGTTAATAATGAGACTGGGACCCTCTTGTTGTGAAAAGAATTCACTTCATCCATTTCTATAGCAATTCTGTGAACTTGGCTTGTTCTTAACAAGCGAATTGACTCGTCGATACATTTTGGATGGATGTGAACAGACACAAGGCTTGCCGCTTGATGAAGAAGTCGAGGGTGAGCGAGCGAAGGTCAGAGGTGAAAGAGCTTGCGTGTCTGGCTAAAGAAATGGCATGAGGCTGTGCCCATCACTTCCCCAGAGCATGCCAGCTGTCAGACCATCTTAGGAGCATGTCACAGCGGAGTGACAAGAAAAATATATAGTAATCAACTTTACACTTACTCATCGGGAGGAAAAGATCAACAATTATTTTAATGAATTACAACACCACCTTTAATTTATTTAACTACAAAATAGCTTTCCTGAAGTTGCTTCTGTGATTACAGTATCCATCCCAGGAGCAGCAATACTGAGTGATCAATTGCTAGTCTCACTCCCCACTGCTCTGTCCGCCCAGGGAGCAGCCAACATGGAAGCAGATTCTAGATGTGCGAACATTACAGATACTTGTTTAAGTTTTTACACACATTTGTCTGGAGAAGAGCGAGCAAGGTAGCCCACGAATGGGACGGAAACAACTAGATAGGGTTGGGGTGCAGTACAGAGTGATTAGG
This sequence comes from Hyaena hyaena, assembly GCF_003009895.1. Classification (NCBI taxonomy): domain Eukaryota; kingdom Metazoa; phylum Chordata; class Mammalia; order Carnivora; family Hyaenidae; genus Hyaena; species Hyaena hyaena. Next base: position 1,067,706 of record NW_024080917.1, on the reverse strand, counting down.
GGCTCCTGGGACAAACAAGAGGAGATAAAGAGAGTGAAAGCATGTTTGGGGGGAGCTGGATTCAGAGAAGTTTGAAGAAGCATCAGAAAGGAGAGCATTCATGAAAAAACAAAGCACTAGCGACTCCAGAGTAGAAGCCTGAGCGCCAAGAGCCCAAGAATGTTCTGGAAAGTTCTGGGGAAGATTCCATACATACTGCTGAGTCAGAATCCAGGGGGCTGTAGGAAGAACAGATCCCTCCCCACGTCTGGGTGGCCCAAGCCAGAAAGAACTTGGCTTGCTCCACCAGCAGAGAGGAAACACAGAAACAGTGGCAGCCGACCGGAAGCAGCGGGAATGGAGGCGGAACTTGGAAGGGACACCGGAGAACCTGTGAGGCTCCGTGGTACAGTGAGCAGGGAGCGTGCTGGAAACCCCGTAATGCCTGTAGTCCACACACAGGGGCTGCTGCGCCTGGCAGTGTGTCCCTTGTCTGCTCCCTGTGCCTGATGTTCACATGTGCTGAGGCAGGGGACACATTGGGTCCTCGGAGCCCACTCTGGCTGCCCCTCGGTCGATCCCACCAGAAGTTACCGCTGTGACATTACCAAGGGCTCACCTCTCTGGAGGGCTCTCATGGGCCACTTTATATCACAATGTGCACCGGACATATGTCACCTGTTAAACCCTTCCTAGATTCTTGTCTGATGATTTGGACCTCTCCCTGTTCCAACCCATGCTACACCCTCATGCCACACTGAGCATACAGCATGCCCCTGGTCTGGAACCTTCAATACTGTCCATCATAGAATGCATCCATATTTTTCTGGAAGGGAGCCTATATATGTAAAGGGCTCTGTGGGCCATGTGGTCTCCGTGGAAAGACCCAGATCTACCTTATAGTGGGTAAAAAAAAAAAAGCCACAGACATTACCTGAACAAACGGGCATGTCCGTGTCCTGTCCTGGTAAAGCTCCATTTACAAAACAGGCAGTGGCTATATCTGTCCCATGAATCACCATTTGCACACCCCTGGCTCAGTCACAGTTCCTTAGTTTGGCATTCATTGCTTTCTAGAATTTGGACTCAGTTTTAAACTCTAGCCCTCTTTCCCACCATTTCTTTAAAAAATGCCCCTTTCCCCAAGACTTGCAAGTAATGAATGTATGTTTAGAAATGAATTTCATGGGGCAGCTGGGTGGCTCAGTCGGTTGAACATCTGACTCTTGCTTTCGTCTCAGATCATGATCTCACGGCTCATGGGATTGGGCCCCGTGTCAGGTTCTGCGCCGACAGTATGGAGCGTGCTTGGGATTCTCTCTCTCCCTTTCTCTCTCTACCCCTCCCCCACTTGTGTCCCCTCCCCCTAAATAAAGATTTTTTTTCTATTTATTTTTTTTTATTTCTAGGAGAGAGAGAGAGAGAGACAGCGTGAGCAGGGGAGGGTCAGAGAGAGAGGGAGATACAGACTCTGAAATAGGCTCCAGGCTCTGAGCTGGCAGTCAGCACGGAGCCCGACGCGGGGCTCGAACCCACAAACCGTGAGATCATGACCTAAGCGAAAGTCGGACGCTTAACCGACTAAGCCACCCAGGCGCCCCAATAAATAAAGATTTTTAAAGATACAGGATAACTGGTGACCCTGTGACCACCATGTCTCTATTTCCATCTCCTCCACTTCATCGTCCATCATGCTCATCATCACATTATTGCTTCTAGAAAATGTTTTCATTGGAGCTCCCTCGAAGTCCACTCCACCGCTTTGAATGATAACTGCTACTCAACTCGCCCATCCCAGAGTCCAGAAGTCCTCCAGGGTAAGAATACAGTGCTTGGGAAAGACTATGTGCCGCGCCACGCTTTCCTCCCTCAGAGCTATACTGTTCGATATTTTGGCACGTGCCAAAGGAAGCACGAGAAAACCCCAAATGCGAAAGACATTTCAAAATGTTAAATCGTCACTCTGAGAAAAGGACAACAGCTAGTTCTCGATGTGCTTATTTCAGTATGCATTCGTCAGAGCTCTCGCCGTAGCAGACCCTTCCCCACATGTGTAGGAGGGACGCGAGCCGGAATCCCACAACCCGAGGTCACGCCATCTGGTCAGATTTCAGCTTTGCCACTGATGAGCTGTGTCCCTCAAGACTCCCTGAGCTTCGTTTTCCTTATCTGTCAAAGAAAAGGTTCGGACGGTCCGGCGGGACACAGAGGAGCACGAAGGCACAAACCCTGTGGGAAATGCAGTGTGTTTGTATATATGTCAGCGCCTCCTGAACAGAGGCTTTTTGTTTGTTTGACTTTTTTTTTTAATGTAAATTTATTTTCGAGAGAGAGAGCAGGAGCAGCGGAGGTGCAGAGAGAGAGGGAGACACAGAATCAGAAGCAGCTCCAGCCTCCGAGCTGTCAGCACAGAGCCCGACGCGGGGCTCGAACCCACGAACAAGCCAGACGCTTAACCGACTGAGCCACCCAGGTGCCCCTGGTCTGCAGCTTTGGAAGACCGGCTCCAGGGCTCCTGTCCCCCGTGCCAGTGTTTGCCTGCGTGAACCACTGGATGATCGGATGATCGTGACCAGCATCAGCCTTCAGTGTGTGGCGAAGCTGCGAGAAAAGGGAGGGCGTTCTGGTGCCTCGGGGCGCGTGCAGGGGCGGGGGGTGGGGAGGGGTGACTGCAGGGACACCAGCAGATTCGCACTGCAGCGCTGCTTCTAGCTCTAGCCTGCAGCTGACCTGGGGGCATGAGCTCAGAGGAGTGGCTCGCCTTTCTGTAAAATGCAATGAAACGTGACCCTCCCCTACTTCTTTTTTACACACCTAAGATGGGGTAGTTGGGGAAGTCATCCCTGGGGAATAACGGGGAGGGGACCTGCGGAAGGAAAGCAGGTGGCGTCGCCCCGTATTCCTATTGTGCTTTATCCCTAAATGAAACGTCGTTCGAGTCGTACAAGAAAAGATGATGTGTCACGTGGCCTCGCTTGCTGTTTGGAAGAAAATCACCAATGTTTTTTTCTCTTATACCGGTTGACTTTAGCTTCAAAAGGTTAATTAATGGTCAAATTCCTGGGGTGCCTGGGTGGCTTAGTCAGTTACGCGTCCGGCGTTCACTTAGGTCGTGATCTCGCGGTTCGTGGGTTCGAGCCCCGCGTCAGGCTCTGTGCTGACAGCTCAGAGCCTGGAGCCCGTTTCAGTCTGTGACTCCCTCTCTCTCTGACCCTCTCCTGCTCACGCTGTCTCTCTCTCTCTCTCTCTCTCTCTCTCCTAGAAATAAATAAAACATTAAAAAAAAAAAGAAAGAGGTCAAATTCCAGGACCCTTCACTTGTTCGGGATCAACAGTCTTCTTAAAAAATAAAGGTTGACTGTGTTTTATTATTTAACGGTACTTCATGACTTCAGACAGTAATTGTATCTTTTTCCCACTCAGGTTTAGAATAGAAGCAGTTCCGTGCACGTCGGCCTGCCAGCAAAGAATAAAATGAGTCAATAGAATCACTCCTACATCATAAAAATTTTTTCCCCCTGATCAGTCTTTTTATGACCCAAGGTCACAGCTATTTCAGAATTTTATTGTGGCCTGACAAATTCTCAGTGTCAACTCTATATTACAAGATCTTTCATTTCTTCAATTAAACAACTGGAAATTGATACCACCTGTGCTCCCATATTTATTATGTCAATAAAGTCCATTATAATTACACCATGCTGTTGAAAAATGGCATGCCAGGGACCTGACAGACTGTTCTGGGGTCACCATTTTACACAATACCGACTGCTGATCAAATTATTTCAAAGGTTTTAAGCCACAGATTAACAGCGGGGAAAAAGGACTTCGTAGATCACATCTTTTCATTTATATTTTGTTAGGTTCTCTTTTTAAAAATGTTTTTATTTAATGTTTATTTTTGAGAGAGAGAGACAGAGTGTGAGTGGGGGAGGGGCAGAGAGAGAGGGAGACACAGAATCTGAAACGGGCTGCAGGCTCCAAGCTGTCAGCACAGAGCCTGACACAGGGCTCAAACCCATGAACTGAGAGATCGTGACCTGAGCCGAGGTCACACACTCAGCCAACTGAGACACCCAGGCACCCCTTGCTAGGCTCTCAAGTAAGCAAGATATATATATATATTATATCAGTCTCTATAAGAAAAACCCTTGAAAACATTTTGAAAAAAATTATGTTCTTTGAACTATAACTATGGAGAAAGATGTAAGAGTTTACAACAGTGATTCTATTTAGATCCACTTATTTTTAAAAGTTTTCCTTATTGAAGTGATCTCAGGGCACCTGGCTGGCTCAGTCTGTGGAACGGGTGACTCTTAATCTTGAGGCTGTGAGTTGGAGCCCCATGTTGGGTGTGGAGATTACTTAAAAATAAAATCTTTTTTTTTTTAATGTCTGTGCTCCCCGTGGGGCTCAAACTCATGACTCCGAGATTAAGAGTTGCATGCTCTACTGACTGAGCAAGCCGGGTGGCCCTAGATGGAACCACATTAATTAATTTATTTATGGGAGAAGATATCAGTTCAGGGTACATCTTGCATTCATCAATTTTAATCCAATTTTTAAGTTACTAACCCGTTAAACAAAAGAGCACAATGTTATAGGGAGTAAGAAATTCAGAATGACAGAACTGAATTCCGGTTCCCTGACTCAGCATCTGCAAATCCTTTACCTACTTCTGTGAATGCTTCCAGAGTTCTGGCATGAGCGTGTGTTTGCCATTATAGGTTTGGGGAAGGAATCAGCCTCCGAAGATGAAAAGTTTCCCAGCTGGATCAAGTTTATCTTTGTGTCAGTGTTCTTTGTTGTAATTTTTATTTAAAAAAATTTTGTTTGATGTTTATTTTTGAGAGAGGGAGAGAGGAGGGAGGAGGGGCAGAGGGAGAGGGAGACACAGAATCCAAAGCAGGCTCCAGGCTCCAAGTTGTCAGCACAGAGCCCGACTCGGGGCTCAAACCCACCAACTGTGAGATCATGACCCGAGCCAAAATCGGACACCCACCCACCTGAGCCGCCCCCTTTGTTGTAACTTTAAATATTAGACTATTAAAGATTGAATTCCATTCGGATTGACGAAAAAGTTCTGGCAAGTGATCATGGGGATTGTATTTAATGTCACTGAATTGTACACTTAAAAGTGGTTAAAATGGTAAATTTTCTGTTATGTGTATTTAACCACACACTCCAAAAAAGATGGAATCGTACTGGCCCTATGAATTATACCAACTTGAGCTTACACGTCTTGGGAAAGTCAAAATCACAGTGTTTTCCAGTTTCCCGGGCTCCGGGCTGGCAGAAGTGGTTGTTCAATAAAGTCTCGATAAAGAGTTTTTATGTTGTCCGTCGCCTTTACCGTCCCCCTGTGTATCTCCGAGTGTACTTCTTTAAGACCGAAAAGCGTACTGTAGCTAAACACAGATTCTTTCTGACCTCTTGACACAGAAGTTGCTGAGCCCCTTACGACACATCTTGTTCACTTTGCCAAATATGATTTGTGTGTGACCGGAAGTTGGTCCTGACTGCAAATAACAGAAAACAAATGCCAGAAACCAGAGATGCAAACAAGATAGATGTTTGTTTCTGCCCCCAAACAATAGTGATGACAAAAACGTGTCAGAATCCTGTGAATAGCATAGTCCTTTTTTTAAAAAATGTTTTTTAATTTATTTCTGAGAGAGAGTGTGAGCAGGGGAGGGTCAGAGAGAGAGGGAGACACAGAATCCGAAGACAGGCTCCAGGCTCTGAGCTGTGAGCACAGAGCCTGATGCGGGGCTCGAACCCATGAACCATGAGATCATGACCTGAGCTGAAGTTGGACGCTCAACCGACTGAGCCACCCAGGTGCCCCAATGAATAGCATAGTCCTTAATAGTTTCATTAAGATAGCACTGTGAAGGAATTCCTTTGTTTGAAAAAAATTTATGGATTTATTTTATGGGTTATGTAAGGCCTTTGTCATAGCAAGTGGCAGAAAATATAATCCAACTGACTTTAAAGGAAAAGATGGTGGTGCTGGTGGTGGATTTTACTGGTTCTAGTAAAAGTAGGGGTAGTTGAGACAAAACTCTTGGGGTACTTGGGTGGCTCGGTCGGTTGAGCAGCCAACTTGGCTCAGGTAATGATCTCACAGTTCATGGGTTCGAGCCCCTCATTGGCTGGCTGCTGTCAGCACAGAGCCCACTTCAGATTCTGTCTCCCTCTTTCTCTGTCCCTCCTCCTCCCCTACTCCTGCTCTCTCTCTCTCTCTCTCTCTCTCTCTCACACACACACACACACACACACACACACACTCTTTTTCTCTCCAAAACAAACAAACAAAAACAAAAACCTACAAACAAAAAACCCAAGCTCAATCCGAAAGCTTTAACCACAGTCTCAGCTTCTCTGTATCCCCTATGGAGCCCACTGTCCCTATGGATGAAATACAGATTCTGGGTCTGACTGTCATTGGCCGGAAATGGGTCACTGTCCCCATCCTGAATCAATCCCCATGACCAGGGGATGGAAAGCATTGATGGACCTACTTCAAATGCCCAATCCTGGAGCTAGGGTGGGGTCACTCCCTGCCCCCCCCCCCCGCAAACTTCTGAATTTAAAGGAAATCTGCTGTCCTTCTAACTGAAAGCCCAATGGACACCAAGAAGCAAAAACAAGCCATGTCCCTGACACTTCGGGCACAAAAGTTTGATGCTGGAACTTGATTGCTAAGAGGACGGCTGTCCAGGAAGTAGAAAGGGTGCAGTCTTCACAGTCAGAGTGTATTATGTGGCGTTAGATCCAGCTGCAAACAGAACCACCTCCGTAATTCTCAGGACCGAGTTCACCGTGAAAACACAGAGCCCCTTGTTCAAATATTGATCAGAATTTCAAGATGGCGACAGCAGAAGGTAAACCAGGTACGGGGCCCTTGAGAGCGGGGAACCCTGGGCCACCGCCCAAGATACACCCATGAAGGTGATCCTGACTGCCAGTGACACAAAACAAATACCAGGGATGCAAATAAGAGGGACGTTTTGTTCCTGCCCCGCGTGTAAGTCCTAAACCAAACACTCCAGGGTTACTTGGCGAAGCTCCCAGGGACCCAGGCCTTAGCCAGCTCACTGCCCCGGCACCCCGTGGGGTCGCACCCCCGCGGTCCATGCCGCCCGGTCTGGGCTCAAAGAACTGAGGAATGGCCCGGGTGCCGGCGTGCGGGGAGGAGACGGGGCCTAGAGTCCTCTGCAGGCTCCAGGGAAGGACCCCCCAGGCCCCTTCCATCTTCTCGTGTTTGCCGACCATCCGTGGGATTCCTGGGCTTGCAGACTTCTTGTGTCCTGTCCCTATATCTTAAATCAACTACCCTTTGTGCCCAAATGTCCCCTTTCTATAAGGACACCAGGCGTATTGAATTGGGGTCACCCAATGACCTGCCTTAAGTTGGCTTAATCTGCAAAGAGCCTATTTCTAAATAAGGTCCGATTCTGAGATCCTCGGGGTAAGGACTGAAACATATTGTGGAGACACAATATAAGCCTTAAAAGGACGAGATGGTAAAGATCTGATGTGAGGGGTTGTTTCCTGGGTGTAGAGCTGAGGATGCTCTACTGACATGGAAAAGGCCAGAATGGGAAAATCCCCAGAGACAGACTTTAGAGCAGAGGTTGTCCGAGGCTTGGGAAGGGGTGGGGAGGAGCAAACAGAGAGTGGCTGCTAATGAGCACGATAAAAACACGCTCCTTTTAGCGTGTGGTGATGGGTGTGCAACTTTGTGAGTATTCTAGAAACAGCTGAACCGTACACTTTAAAATAATTAATTTTATAGCGTATGAATTATATCTCAATAATAATAATTTTACGGGGCCCCTGAGTGGCTCAATCAATTAAGCAACTGACTCTTGATTTTGGCTCAAGTCATGATCTTGCAGGGTTGTGGGATCGAGCCCCTCATCGGGCTCCGAGCTGACAGTGTGGAGCCTGCTTGGGATTCTCACTCTCCTCTCTGTCTCTCTCTTTCTGCCCCTCCCTTGCGTACTCTCTCTCCCTATCAAACTGAAATGATAGTAGAAACAGGTCTAGCATATCCGTAATGACACTACTTGTAAATGGATCAACTCCACCCCAGAGACAGACCAATGACACTTTCTCAAGTCCATGGAAATGAATGGATACACATGATCTCTACATGCTTGCACCTCCGCAAATGTGTAATCATGCAATCCAGCTCCTACAGGCGTTGAAAACACCCAGACCCGGAAGGAGGCATTTCGGGAGGGGAATGAAGTGCTCTCTCGATCAGGGCTTGGCCAACGATAGCCTGTGGGCGGAACCTGGCTGCCACCTGGTTTTCCTATGATTGGTGAGCCATTCAATGTTTTTTGTTTTTTTTTTAATTTTTAATGTTTGATTTATTTCTGAGAGAGAGAGAGAGAGAGCGTGAGCAGGGGAGGGTCAGAGAGAGAAGGAGACACAGAATCTGAAGCAGTCTCCAGGCTCTGAGCTGTCAGCACAGAGCCCGATGTGGGGCTCGAACCCACGAACTGTGAGACCATGACCTGAGCCGAAATTGGACCCTTAACCGACTGAGCCCCCAGGCACCCCATCGATGTTTTTTTACATTTTTTTAATGGTTGAAGTAATCAAAAGAAGACTATTTCATGACATGTGGAAATGATACGAAATCTGAATTTAAGTGTCCATAAAGTTTTAATGGGTCACAACCACACACCCGCCAGCACTCGCAGAGTCCAGAGCCTACATGCCCCACAAACCTCAAATATTTACTATCTGGCCCGTTTATTTATTTGTTTGTTTGTTTGCATTTATTTATTTTTGAGAGAGAGAGAGATTGTGAGTCAGGGAGGGGCAGAGAGAGAGGGAGACACAGAATCCAAAGCAGGCTCCAGGCTCTGAGCGGTCAGCACAGAGCCCCATGCAGGGCTCAAACCCACAAACCAGGGAGATCATGACCTGAGCCGAAGTCGGGCACTCAACCAACTGAGCCGCCCAGGCACCCCCTATTGGGCGTTTTATAGAAAAAAAATTATTGTACTGACCTCTCTTCTAGGACTCTGGAGGCATAAAAGACATTCCTACGGTGCTGGGGTTGAGCAAGGTGGCCTGTGTTAGGTGGAGATCTTACTTATGCGTGAGTGTTGTAAACACTGGTGTATCTCAGTAAGTAAACATCAGCCATCAAAACGTACAACTTCCCCTGTTGGGGAACCTTTTCCTGAGATTACTTTTTGTTTTGTTTTGTTTTGTTTTTTTATGTTTTATTTATTTCTAGGAGAGAGAGATAGCGTGAGCAGGGGAGGGTCAGAGAGAGAGGGAGTCACAGACTGAAACAGGCTCCAGGCTCCGAGCTGGCAGTCAGCACAGAGCCCGACGCGGGGCCCGAACCCACGAACCGCGAGATCATGACCTAAGCAAAAGTCGGACGCTTAACCGGTGGCTTAAGCCACCCAGGCGCCCCCCTGAGATTACTTTTTTTTTAAGTTTATTTATTTATTTGAGGTTCGAAGGGGCAGAGTGAGAATCCCAAGCAGGCTCTGCGCTGCCAGCACAGAGCCAGATGTGAAACTTGAACTCACGTACCGTGAGATCATGACCTGAGATGAAATCAAGAGTCAGACCCTAACCGACTGAGCCCCCAGGCCCCCATCCCTCAGATTGCTGTTATGATTTGCTTATGGAGGCCAGCGGTGTCTATATAGGAATTGCTTTACGGTCAGCGTGACTGAAACGCATTCATTAGATAAAGCGGAGAGCACCTGTCCTTGGGATCAGTGGGGAGGTGGTGTGTTTGTGACATTGCTGGTTGGTGGGACAGGCTGATATTTAAGAAAGGAATAGATTTCGCTGTTAGCTCCCGAGGGTCAGGATTCTTCCTCTCTGTAAATTCACGCTCTGTGGTCCTTGCCAAAGTAGAGCTAGGGCGGCCTGAACCTATGGGAAAAGGCTTGGCCCTTGCTGTTAAGCATTTTGCCAGGGAAAGGGTGGCTGTGGGCATTTGAGAAGCAACGTAAAACTGCTTTTCAAACGTCTTGAGGGGGCGCCCGGGTGGCTCAGTCGGCTAAGCGTGCGACTTCAGCTCAGGTCACGATCTCACGGTTTGTGGGTTTGAGCCCCGCGTCGGGCTCTGTGCTGACAGCTCAGAGCCTGGAGCCTATTTCACATTCTGTGTCTCCCTCTCTCTCTGACCCTCCCCCACTTGTGCTCTGTCTCTCTCTGTCTCGAAATTAAATTTAAAAAAAAAATCTTGAGAGCATTACATCAAAACGCCTAGAGTAAAAAGGTCAATAACACAGGGGGAAATTGCTCCATGTCTAATAGGTATTCGTGGTATTTCATAAAGGTGCATAGAAGTACTGAGGGATACTAAGTAACCCACAAACTATCTGTCACTCCCAGGCTTCTGGCTCCTCACTGGAAGGTCTGGGGCTGGGCCCTTCTCAGATTTTAACTGCCTTTTTGTAATTTCTCTTTTTATATATTTTTTAATGTTTACTTAGCTTTGAGAGAGAGAGAGGCAGAATGTGGGCAAGAGAGTGGCAGAGAGCGTGGGAGACACAGACCCCGACGCAGGCTCCAGGCTCCGAGCTGTCAGCGCAGAGCCCGACGCGGGGCTCGAACCCACGAATGGGGAGATCACGACCTGAGCTGAAATGAAGTCGGTCGCTTAACCGGCTGAGGCGCCCAGGGACCCCAGCCTTTGTCATACTTTTTCTCGCATGTGAGGTTTAACCTGACACTGACCTCACTTCTCACACAAGCTACTGTTTGATGAAAGAACCCGGTGAGACAAGGGCGCTGCTGTGTGTCCCCAGAGGAACGGTCAGTGTGGACTCCTTCGTCCCTGTTCCGGAAGCCTGTGTGCAGCTTCTCAGAGCGCTGCCAACAGCGGCCGGCGCGTCTCATTTGTGGAAAGGGAAGGCCGACGTATCCACTGCTCTGTGACAAACCGCCGCAAAGCCCAGCCTGGAACGAGCCCGTTTACTGTCACCGTGTCTATGGCTCCGGAGGGCGGCCATGGCTTTGGCGGGTCCTCTGCGCGGGGGTCTCCCAGGGCCGTCTCAGGGTGCTCCCCCCAGGGCTGGGCTCGTCTGAAGGGGCTCAGCTGGAAAGAACCTCCTTCTAGGCTAAGGCGGCTGCCGGCAGAACTGAGTAACCTGAGGCGGTGGGACCGAGGGCCACTCTCCATGGCTTCGTCACCGCCGGAAAGCCGCTAGCAGGACGCATTCCCGGGGCACCTGGGTGGCTCCCGGCGGCTCCTGATTCTGGCTCCGGTGATGACCTCGCAATTCAAGGGTTCGAGCCCCACCTCAGGCTCTGCACTGACTGTGTGGAGTGTGCTTGGGATTCTCTCTCTCCCTCTCTCTCTCTACTCCTCCCCCACCGGTGCTCTCTCTCTCTCTCTCCAAATAAATAAATAAACTTTTAAAAAAAATACAGGCTGCCCAGTATGGCCCATGTAATATCTGGGAGATACTTATACTACAAAAATGATTCATTGTGTATCAGAGATTCAAATGTAACCCAGGGTCCTGTAGTTTTATTTGCTAACCCGGCCCCCACGCTCAGCGGTGGCTGCTCGGTTCCTCCAGCCAACTAAGCGCAGTGAGTCTTGACAGGAAGATGGCGAGCCTGTCCCCCAGGGGACATGCGGTGACGCGACGGCTGGTGGGGGAGGGGCGGGTGTCACCGGTGCCTCGTGTGTAGAGGACAGGGGTGCTTTCGCCATCCTGCGGAGCATGCGCAGCGGACAGCCCCCCACTCGGGAATCCGGCCCCGCGCATCGATGGTGCAGAGGTGGGGCAGCTGCTGTGGGGGTCTCGGCCCCGCACCCACAGACTCGTGGGACCTGGGGCCTCAGTGCCCCGCCGCTGCGGCTGAGAAGGCCCAGAAACCCGTCTCCAGGTGCGGGAGGGAGGGCGGTGGCTGGGGCGGGGGTGCAGTTCAAAGGACTCTCTCCCCAAACTTCGTAGCTCCCGCAGCCCTGCCCGGCCCACCCCTGCAGCCGCCCCGCGCCTGCATGTGGAAGGCAAGCTCATGCCTGCTTCTGTCCAGCCAGCTCGCCTCAGGGTCCGAGCAAATCTCCAGCAGCCGTAAGAATCCATCAGTAGAAAATGATTTAAGGGACCTGACAGAGAGTATAATTACCTTTTTCCGTTTTTAATTAATAAGGAGATTTTACTAATACCCCAGTCCAGAACATTTCACTGTGGTTAATGTTCCTGGAAAGAATCAATTTGAAATTTGCTGATAACACAAATAGGCGGGTCCCAATAGCATCCAGTAATTCACAAAGTAATTTGTTCAAGATTAACACCATTTTCCTATGGGAACTCCTATTGCTTTTACCCATACTACATGCAATGTAGACAAGAATTTTACCCACTTGTTATTCTGCTCCTTAAAAAATCTATCACACTTTGGGCACCTGGGTGGCTCCGTTGGTTAAGCGTCCGACTTCGGCTCAGGTCATGATCTCAGAGTTTGTGGGTTCGAGCCCCGCGTCGGGCTCTGTGCTGACAGCTTGGAGCCTGGAGCTGCTTCTGATTTTGTGTCTCCCTCTCTCTCTCTGCCCCTGCCCTGTACATGCTCTGTCTCTCTTTCTTTCAAACATAAATAAACAGTAAAAATTAAAAACAAAACAGAAAGCTCACCCAGGAAAATGTCAGCCTTTTCATGTACCAGAATCATTCCTTGAGCCACACACAATCCGAGGTTGTATTTATAGCATGCGATGCTACTACTGGTAAAGTCATATAATATTTATACCTGAGAGGGGAAGGAAGCATGGAGTGAAATGAGAACAACTGTGAATCTATCCTCCCTGCTCAGACCGGCGGCAATAAAAGTACAAAGCTGTAAAGGTATTAGCTATTCTTTCCTCCCGCCAACGGCCGCGTGGCTGGAAACACGATGTTGAACGAGCGACAGTGATGTTTAACTAGGAGAAAGCACCAGTGATAACACGAATGTTGGATACACGAGCCATATTCCATCTAAATTCTCATTCTGATGCTGTCGTGAGAGATTGATCCCTACTCTGCTGGCTTCTGGCTTAGGGTTCACGACTGCGCATTACTGAGGTGTCAGCAAGCCTTTTGAAAACTCCCAGCACAATTTCACAAAGAAAACAGTAAGTTACTAATCCAGAGCCCCAGCAGCTGAAGGTCCTTCCCCACCCCCACCCCCACACTCCCACACCACCTACTTCAGCCTCTGTAATCTCTCAAACCAAAGTGATTTTTATTTTAAGACTTTGCCTTGATTTTGTTTGCACGGAGGGTGGGGGAGATGATGAAACTCGTAAGCCTGTCATGATCAAGCCCACAAAGAAACCGGTCATTCTGGCTGAGTTGGAGCCTAAGATGGCTGTGCGCCCTTGGGCAAGTTGCTTAACTTCTCTGTGCCTAGTATACTCCACTATACAAAGAGGATTAAGATAGAAGCTAGTCACACAGTTCTGAAGAGTAAACAAGCAAGTTCCCAGCATCTAACACAGCAAGTTCCCAGCATCTAACAGCGATCGGTTCCCATTAGTTGCTCACGATTGCTTTTATTACTGTTACTTGTGGGTGTGAAAGCAAACAGACCAGCCCCAGGGGAGGAATGGGGGCAGTGGAAGGTAGGGCTCAGGCAGCAGAGATGGGCTTCCGGGGACAAATGGAAGATTTGTAGGGCACCAGCTGGCGGGGGCAGGGATGACCTCTGCTTCTTCTCGAACACTGAGGGTCACTGCATTCTTCATGTAAAAATGGTTACTTTTACATTATATGAATTCCACCTTGATAAAAAGAAATCTTTGCTGGAAAAAACCAGTCTCCTCCAGAGACTTCCCCAAGCAAACCCAAACTCCCTGTGCCCGCCGCGCACAGGCGGATAGACTATACACCCCTACGCCCGCTGGTTGGGAGCCCCAGGGAAGGGAAGGGAGAAACCAGCATGAGAATTTCAGAGTAAAAGTCTTCTGAGTGGGGGGCGCCTGGGCGGCTCAATCCGTTGGGCGTCTGGCTCCTGGTTCTGTCTCAGGTCATGACCCCAGGGTTTACGGGATCGGGTCCGGGATCGGGTCCTGCATCGGGCGCTGCACGGAGCGTGGAAGGTGCTTGGGATTCTCTCTCCCTCTCCCTCCGCCCCTCCCCTGGTTGTGTGTGTTCTCTCTTTCTCTCTCTAAATAAATAAGCTTAAAAAAAAAAAAAAGGAACAAGGATCTGACACATTCTACAACATGGTTTCCTGCATCCCTGAACCCAGCACAACAGCCAGAGAAACAAAATATTGTCTCTGGCCAAACGCAAGTCCTATAACACGTCCCCCTTTTGAAGCCCGAGTTCGGCGTTCACGACTGAGAGCTAAGGCAGTGGTCCCAGGGGGACAGGGTGCAGCGGGGACTGGCCAGCCACCGGGGTTGGCGGGAATCTCGTCTCCCACGGGACCTGCCTCTCCGATACTCTAAATACAGAGCTGCAGCCCCTAAGGGTCCACACGGTGAAAGTTGAATAGTGTTCACCAGTCAGCAAATAGACCAGTGTTGTTTAAAAACTGGCACGAAGCGGGGCGCCTGGGTGGCTCAGTCGGTGGAGCATGGGACTTTTGATCTCAGAGTTGTGAGTTCAAGCCCCACGTTGGATGCAGACCTTACTTAAAAAGATAAATAAAATTGGGGCGCCTGGGTGGCTCAGTCGGTTAAGCGTCTGACTTCAGCTCAGGTCGTGATCTCACGGTTTGTGAATTTGAGCCCCGCGTCGGGGTCTATGCTGACAGTGTGGAGCCATGTAGGATTCTCCTCTGCCCCTCTCACTTGAACTATCTCTCTCTCTCTGTCTCTCTCTAAACTAGATAGATGATAGGTAGGTAGGTAGGTAGGTAGATATTTCTTTTAATTATTTTAAAGTTTATTTTATTTTTGGGAGACAGAGCACACGTGGGGCAGGCGCAGAGAGAGGGAGACACAGAATCCAAAGCAGGCTCCAAGCTCTGAGCTGTCAGCACAGAGCAGATGCAGGGCTCGAACCCATGAACGTCAAGATCATGACCAGAGTCAAAGTCGGACGCTTAACCGACTGAGCCATCCAGGCACCCGATTGGTCACCATTCTGGCATTTGACTTCCTCACTGAAAAGATGTGGAAGTTTGTCAGAAATGTGATCGGTATGCAGAGGACCTTACCGGTGGCTAAAAGCCCAGTGCAGAATGACTTTTTAAGATAATATTTCCTACATAAAACCTTTCTGATCAAAATGTTCCTGCTATGCACCGTTATTTAACTGGTGTTTGGATTTTCAACATACTGAGGGTCAGTGTGCCAGCTTTTTGATCTTTAGCAGTTTTCCAAAATAAACTTTCTATTTTGGAATCATTTAATATTTACAAAGGCGTCGCAAAGACAGCACAGTGAGCCACATACAACCCCTCCCCAACTCCCCCCCCCAACCCTGATAGGGTCTCACAAAACCATAGCACGCTTGTCCCCACTGAGAGGCTGGGAGTGGTGTGTCACTACTAACCAAATTCCAGGAAACCTGAATTTCACCAGTTTTCCTACCAAGGTCCCCTTTCTGTCCCTGGAGCCCATCCAGGGGCCACCCTGCATTTGGTCATCGGGCGCCCTGGTCTCCTCCAGTCATCAGTCACTCCTTGTGTTTCCGCACCTGAAGTCTCAGAAAGTACATGACATGTGTCATGCTCAGTATCCCCCAACCTGGGTTTGTCTCATGTCTTCTGGAGATGACAGCGGGGTTCTGTTTGGGGGGACATTCTCACAGAGGTCAGGTGCCCTTCTCACCACAGCATCACGGGGGCGCCCGACGGCCACGCACCTCACTCACCTGGATCACCTGGTTGAGGTGCAATGCCGGTTTCTCGGCTGCAAGGTTAGTCTTTCTTTTTCCCCCACTCCAGACTCTACTCTGGAAAGAGTCAGGAAGTCTAGCCTGCCCTGGAGAGGGGAGAGGGTGGGCACTGCTCCCACCTCCGGGGAGGGGCCCAGCCCAGCCCTGAGTAATTCTTCCTTCTGCAGCTGGCTGGGGGAGGGGAGGACACACGGGAGCCCCCCTGACCCCCGCGGGACACAGGGGACCACACAGCTCCCGCAGCTGTGACCTGGCTATGTGTCCTACTGTTCGACCCAGTCTGAATGGGTGCAAAGTTCATTTTAAAAAGGGACATGCGGTGCCTGGATGGCTCAGAGGGTTAAGTGTCTGCTGATTACAGCTCAGGGCATGATGTCAGCGTCCTGGGATGGAGCCCTGTATCAAGCCCCGTGCCGACGGCATAGAGCCTGCTGGGGATTCTCTCTCTCTCCCTCTCTCTCTGCCCCTCCCCTGTTTGCACTTGGTCTCTTTCTATAAATACAATTTTTTTTTTTTTTAAATTTTTTTTTTATGTTTTTATTTATTTCTAGTAGAGAGAGAGAGACAGCGTGAGCAGGGGAGGGTCAGCGAGAGAGGGAGTCACAGACTGAAACAGGCTCCAGGCTCTGAGCTGGCAGTCAGCACAGAGCCCGATGCGGGGCTCGAACCCACGAACCGCGAGATCATGACCTAAGCGAAAGTCGGACGCTTAACCGACTAAGCCACCCAGGCGCCCCAAATACAATTTTTTTTTAAATAAAAATAGAAATAAATGTAAAGGGAGCCCTTGGCTGGCTCAGTCATTAGAGCACATCACTCTTGATCTCAGGTTTGTAAGTTTGAGCCCCATGTTGGGTGTAGAGATTACTTAAAAATAACATCTTGGGACACCTGGGTGGCTCAGTCGGTTGAACATCTGACTTTGGCTCAGGACAGGAGATCAAGGTTCATGGGTTTGAGCCCCACGTCGGGCTCTGTGCTGACAGCTCAGAGCCTGGAGTCTGCTCTGGATTCTGTGTCTCCCTCTCTCTCTGACCCTCCCCTGCTCACGCTATGTCTCTCTCTGTCTCTCAAAAAATAAAACATCAAAAAGACACGAATAGACACTTCCCCAAAGAAGAGATCCAGATGGCCAACCGACACATGAAACAATGCTCAACATCACTCATCATCAGGGAAATACAAATCGAAACCACAACGAGACACCACCTCACACTGGTCAGAATGGCCAACATGAACAACTCAGGCAACAGCAGATGCAGGAGAGGATGCGGAGAAACGGGATCCCTCTTGCACTGTTGGTGGGGATGCAAACCGGTGCAGCCGCTCTGGAAAACAGTGTGGAGGCTCCTGAAAAAACTAAAAATAGAACTACCCTACGACCCAGCAATAGCACTGCTAGGGATTTACCCAAAGGATACAGGAGTGCTGATGCAGAGGAGCACATGGACCCCAATGTTCATAGCATTGCTTTCAGCAAGAGCCAAATTATGGAAAGAACCTAAATGTCCATCAACTGATAATTGATAAAGAAGATACAGTGAATATACATACAATGGAGTAGTACTCAGCAATCACAAAGGATGCAATCTTGCCATTTCCAACTACGTGGATGGAACTAGAAGGTATTATACTGAGCAGACTTAGTCAGAGAAAGACAAATATCATATGACTTCGCTCATATGAGAACTTTACAATACAAAACAGATGAGCATAAGAGAAGGGAAGCAGAAATAATATAAAAACGGGCAGGGAGAGGGGCGCCCGGGTGGCTTAGTCGGTTAAGCGTCCGACTTTCGCTTGGGTCATGATCTCGCGGTTCGTGGATTCGAGCCCCGCGTCGGGCTCTGTGCTGACTGCCGGCTCAGAGCCTGGAGCCTGTTTCAGAGTCTGTCACTCCCTCTCTCTCTGACCCTCCCCTGCTCACGCTGTCTCTCTCTCTCTCCTAGAAATAAATAAAACATTAAAAAAAAAAAAAACGGGCAGGGAGACAAAACATAAGAGACTCTTAAATATGGAGAACAAACACAAGGTTGCTGGAGGGGTGGGGGGGGGCTAAATGGGCGAGGGGCATAAAGGAATCTACTCCTGAAACCGTTGTTGCACTATATGCTAACTAACTTGGATCTAAATTTAAAAACTAAATAATAAGGGCGCCTGGGTGGCTCAGTCGGTTGAGCGTCCGACTTCGGCTCAGGTCATGATCTCACGGTTTATGGGTTCGAGCCCCATGTCAGGCTCTGTGCCGACAGCTCAGAGCCTGGAGCCAGTTTCAGATTCTGTGTCTCCCTCTCTCTCTGCCCCTCCTCCACCCCAAAATTTTAAAAAATACAAACATTTCGAAATGCGGCTGATCTGAATTGAGATGTGCTGCAAATGTAAAAGACATGTCAGATCTCAAAGGCTAAAACTGAAAAACAAGAATGTAAAATAACTTAGTGATAATGTATATTAACCACACGTTAAAATGCTAATATCTAGGGGCGCCTGGGTGGCTTAGTCGGTTAAACGTCCTACTTTCGCTCAGGTCATGATCTCGCGGTTTGTGGGTTCGAGCCCCGCGTCGGGCTCTGTGCTGACTGCCTGCTCGGAGCCTGGATTCTGTTTCAGTCTGTGACTCCCTCTCTCACTGACCCTCCCCTGCTCACGCTGTCTCTCTCTCTCTCTCCTAGAAATAAATAAAAATATTAAAAAATAATAATAATAAAAAAAATAAAATGCTAATATCTTGGATATAGCGAGTTAAATCAAATCTGTAATTAAACTTCTCACCTGTTTCTGTTTTCCTCGTGTGGCTCCGGAACATTCTCGTTCCATTTCGATTAGACAAGACTGCTTCAGAGACATGAAGGAGGCTTGTGTTCATCTCAATGTCTTGCTAATGTCCGCAGGAGCAGAGGCGCCAGGTACCGGGTGAGATTCTGCCTCCTCGCTCTGGCCACCCAGCCACCCACCGGCCCAGCCAGCCAGGCACCCAGCAGCGGCTGTGCCGAGAGCCTTCTCTGCGTGGCACGTCTGGGATGCCCCGTCAGGGGCTCAGAACCTCATGGGGGTGGGTCTTGCCGGCAGCAGAACAAGGCCCCCTAAAGACGGGCGCATCCGACCTCCCAAATTGTGACGATGCTAGGCTCCCCGGCAAGAGCAAATTAAGGGATCCAATCAGCTGACCTCACAGTAGGATGACGCTGAATTAGCCAGGGGGCCAGTGTCGTGCCAGGGGCCCTGATCCCTGGAGAAGTCTGGGTGCAAGAAGAGGTGACGATGAAAGCAGCCCCTTACTAACACGACCCCCGCCTTGGCCGACGAGCCAAGGGGTGCCCCTCCCGGGACAACCGAACAACAGCCCTCGGCCCCTCATTCCCCGCTTACCCGACTCGCCTGGGAGGTTCGCGAGGCCTCTACCTTAGAGTCTTCCCAGCCCACAGGCAAGGGACACAGCTGCCCCCACCCCAGCAATGACAAGTAATTCAAAAACGATTCCAGCCCCTCACCTGAAAGCCCCTCGAAGCGGGCCTGCAATTTGCTCTAACGACATGCAGGTGCCCTCATCCCCCAAATGACTGAGACTTTCCTCTGAACAGGGGGGAATCCGCACACGCGTGTCCAGCCCCGGGGCTCGCCTTTGGGCCACCCCAAACACATAGGTACAGCCCCACCCCCACCCCTCGCTCCCAGCCCGAGCCAAATGCTGCATTGACACAGGACACAACTAACCACCATTGAGCAGCACACATTCCACCTCAAGCGCTGAGTAAACGGGGCATTCTGTTGGAGAACATTCCAGATGTTCCTGAAGTCCGCAAGGCTTTTGGGACTCGAGTGTGCTTCCCTGCCCAAACCTCTCCCCTGGTTCACCTGCACAAACCTTCCCTGAGCACAGACCCAGGGTGGGGGAGGGCAGGCCCCGGGCTGGGCTCCCGGCCGAGCTCACGACCCCTGCCCTTAGCGGGAGCCTTGCCCCGTGAGGGTGGAGGGCCCCGGCCCGCGCTGCTGGAGGGAGGAATGTGGGGAAGCGGCACGTCCGTCCCCATCCGTCCAGCAGTAGGTGGGCCACCTCAGAAAGTTCTGGAGGGGGGACCCCTCTCTGTGGGTGTGCTAGAGGCTGGCAGGCCACGCCCACCAGGCTAGGGAGGAAGGAGTGTTCCATCCAGAAGGCCACGGGAGCCTGGTCTCCAGCAGCGTGAACCAGCCTCCAGGCCTGTGGCTGTGCCCGAGACCCCATCAGTTAATGTCCCGGCTCTGTCTTCCGGGTCTTTCTTCTTGCGAGCGTACCAGGCAAATCAGAACAAAGCATCGAGACTGCAGGCAGCGAGAAAGGCCCTCCCAATTCTATGCACACATAACCCAGGTGTGTGGCAAAGCGGACCCTGCAGGGAGCACGCTCGGAAAGGCCCGGAACTGACATTTTACAAGAGTCCCCAAAGGTGTAAGACCAGGGCTGAGGGCGCGTGTGTCGCAGATGATTGGCGTCAGTCAATGGGAAGCCAGATTTGTGCTGCGCTGCTCACACCTGATGTGTTTGTGATAATTGGTTTTCTGGCCAGCCCTGCCTCTTCATTAATTGCACACACGCCTCTTGACAGAAGTGACATGCCGGTGGCAGCAATGTGGGCTCGAAGCCGTCGATGATTTTGATCTAATCCTAAAAGTCACATTTGTGACCAGAACCAAAGACAGGTGCATAGCCCGTGGGTCACTTCTCTCACAGGAATATCTGGACAGAAAGGTTCTTGAGGGGCGCCTGGGGGGCTCAGTTGGTTGAGCGCCTGACTTCAGCTCAGGTCATGATCTCACGGTTCTGGGTTCGAGTCCTGCGTCTGGCTCTGTGCTGACAGCTCAGAGCCTGGAGCTGCTTCGATTCTGTGTCTCCCTCTCTCTCTGACCCTCCCCTGCTCACGCTGTCTCTCTCTCTCTCTCAGAAATAAATAAAACATTAAAAAAAAAAAGGTTCTTGGGGCGCCTGGGTGGCTTAGTCGGTTAAGCGTCCGACTTTCGCTTGGGTCATGATCTCGCAGTTCGTGGGTTCGAGCCCCGCGTCGGGCTCTGTGCTGACTGCCAGCTCAGAGCCTGGAGCCTGTTTCAGTCTGTGACTCCCTCTCTCTCTGACCCTCCCCTGCTCACGCTGTCTCTCTCTCTCTCCTAGAAATAAATTAAAAAAAAAATTTTAAAAAAAAAGGTTCTTGAAGCTTCTTACATAATTGTGTCACCCTTATGTGTGACACACGTAGTGACAATTTTCCTGGGTCCACTAACTCACAACACACTTTAGAGGGACTTTGCCTGAAGATCATTGGCAGCCTGAGTGTGATTCCGCAGAGCAGGGGAGAGGAGGCTGTTCGAAGAGCTTCTGGAATTCAAACCAAATCTCGATGCACCAACAAATGCGAAGAGTAGGGGCCAAAGTTTTCATTGTTTTTAATGTTTATTTATTTTTGAGAGAGAGACAGAGCATGAGGGGGGGAGGGGCAGAGAGAGAGGGAGACACAGAATCCGAAGCAGCTCCAGGCTCCAGCCGTCAGCACAGAGCCCGACGCGGGGCTCAAACTCACAAACTAAAAGATCATGACCTGAGGGGAAGTCGGACGCTTAGCTGATGGGCCATGAAGGTGCCGACTCCCCCAAGTATTTGTCAGTGACAAAGGCTAAGACGGGACCTCCAGGCGGCAGACACCACCATAAGCAGGTGAGGAAGGTCAGCATAGCGGCAGGTCCCCCCATCCTGAGGTGCTGCAAGGCCCTTCCCCCCAAACCCGTAACCTCCATCTAATTCATCGTAAGGACACATCACACAAACCCCGTTTCCGGGACCCTCTACAAAACCCGCAAAGGGTGTTCTTGGAAAGGGTCAAGGTCGTGACAGAAAACGGGAGGCGGCCAAAGTGTCCCAGCCCAGAGCCCGGACAGCTGGGCGCGGCGTGGGAGGGCGCGCTGGCGCCCTCGGGGTGGGGTCTGCGGCCCGGTGTCCATCACTGTGCCGGGATGTTCGTTAGGGGAAGGGGCCGAGTGACCGCTGACATGAGGGCCCCGGAACTGTCCCCCCGATGCTGCTTAAGTCTACAGACTTTTCATAAGTTTTCAAATGTTGAAAAAGAAAAGAAAAAGAAAAAACCCTGCTCTCCCACATCTCAGCCACCGCACTCCTGGGGTGGGGGGCGGGGGGACCCCAGCCGTGGCTCGAAGCCTCATCTCCCCCGTGAACCGCGTGTCGTGTCCGTGGCATTTAATGGTCTCCTGCCTTTGAGATGTCAGGGACGCCTCTGTCAGCAGAGCAAGACATTGATTTCCTGCCCGTCTGCCTATGGCACAAAGGGACGGGTGGCCTGCAGCCTGGGATCCGAGCCGGAGGGACAGACCCCGGGGCCCAGCTCCGACCCCAGCGCTGGCTCCCACAGGAGCAGAGTGCACGTTCACTTTTCCCAGTGAACCACGTTTCGCTGCAGGTTAACTTCCAGGGCAGAAAGGGTGACACTCCCTCCGTCCTAAGAGGGACTTAGGGACACCCAGGAGGGTGTGCTGGGCCGCTTCTCCGGGGTCTGAGCCCCGGAAGCACGGGCGTCATCGCGGGGAGGGCAGAGGGTCAGCCGGCAGGGCCGGCGCCCCGCTGCTGGGAATGCTCGCGCCCCATGACCGGGAACTGCGGCTTCCAGCTGTGCTGTGTCTGTGGGCGCAGCGAAGGCTTCTTAGTTGCCTCTAAAAGAGGACCCATGTGGGGCGCCTGGGGGCTCAGTTGGTTAAGCGTCTGACTTTGGCTCAGGTCATGATCTCACGGTTTGTGGGTTCGAGTCCCACATCGAGCTCTGTGCTGACAGCTCAGAAGCTGGGGACTGTTTTGGATTCTGTGTCTCCCTCTCTCTCTGACCCTCCCCTGCTCACGCTGTCTCTCTCTCTCAGAAATAAATAAAACATTTAAAATTTTTTAAAAATAAATTAATTAAATTAAATAAAATAAAACAGGACCCGTGTGTGCGTGCTGTGCCAGCGAAAATAAATGCGGAGTGTCCCTGGAGAGCAGAAAACAGTGAAACAAGCAGTGTGAGCGAGGCGCACTCTCGTCGGAAATGCAAACATTTGCACAGGTGAATACAGTTTAGAAGAGGAAGTCAGCCGCAGCGTGCATGGGGGGAGGGGAGGGGATCGGGCCGCTGAGCTCCATGCCACGGCGTCTAAAGGGAAGCCACTATGGCCCATGTTCCCACGCTGATCCTGCTGGTGACGCCGGGCCCTCCCCAGCGAGCCGGCCACAGGAAGGTTCTGGGCCGGGCCGTGCAGGAGCCTAGGGGCCTTCAGTGGAAGGCCTAGAATCAGGAACCCACGTTACACCCGCCTTGAACCTGAAACCAGGGGGCCTCGAGTGACCGGGCTGGAGGCCTCCCCGCAGCATATGGGGTCGTCCTTGCCAGATGGAGTGCGGCACCTGCTTGGCCCGGAACAGGGGGCTTCATGTCCCTTGCCAGCCCACGAGATAGTTCACACGAGCCCGTCACATGTTCCCACAGGAAGGGGGCACAAAGCCTGCCGCCCATACCCCGGCCGGGTCACTCTGTTCCCAAGTGCAGCTGCCGTGGCCCTGCGTGGCTGGCCATCGGTCCACGCCACCAGTAAGCTGCGCTTGGTCTCATCCGTCCAGTGTCGGGGGTTGAGCGTCCCCCGCCCCGATAGTGTGCGCCTCCCTCACCGACGGGCAGACAGGAGGCGGCTAAGACAGGCCTCCACGTCCCTACATACACCTGACGCTGAGGTTCTCTGCGGGGTGGCTTGTCCCCCCGTGGAATGCTTTGCGATGTCTGGAGACATCGTTGGTTGTCACAACCGGGAAGGGGTGGTGGCAGTAGCCGGTAGAGACCACCCTGCAGCGCACAGTACGGCCCCTACTACAGGCCAGGGCGGCCTGTGAGGTGAGGCGAGGCGAGGCGAGGTGATGAGCACCCCGCACAGCGGGTGACGGGTGACTCCCTCTGGCAAAGTCGTCCTTCACCCGGGGTCCAGAGCCTCCGTCCCAGGGCTGGCTCCCCCTCAGGCCCCTGCCTCCAAATGTCGGGGGACCCCGAGACTTCTCTGCGCCATCCTCAACCATCACTCCTGGGCGAGGGAACACGGTCCCGCGGGTTAGACCACCCCCTGCACGCTGCTGCTCCCGGATAAACGTCAGCTGGAACTTCTCCCTTCCACTTGCTGAGATTTGAGTATCAAGCTGGGGAAGAGGCAGCCCCAGCCCAGACAGCATATTTACACATCATACGTCAGGTAAGAGGCTCATATCTAGACTTTATAAAAAAGCTATTACAATTTTTAAAAAATGGACAATGCATTTTTTTTCACTGTTTTATTTATTTCTGAGAGAAAGACAGCATGAGCAGGGGAGGATCTGAAACAGGCTCCAGGCTCTGAGCTGTCAGCCCAGAGCCCGATGTGGGGCTCGAACCCACGAACCGTGAGATCGTGACCTGAGCTGAAGTCGGAAGTTTGACCAACTGAACCACCCAGGTGCCCCAGGACAATGTATTTTATTATTTTTTTAATTTTTAATGTTTTTTACTTATTTCTGAGAGTGAGAGACAGCATGAGCAGGGGAGGATCAGAGAGAGAGGGAGGCACAGAATCTGAAACAGGCTCCAGGCTCCAAGCTGTCAGCACAGAGCCCAATGTGGGGCTCAAACCCACGAACCGTGAGATCGTGACCTGAGCCTAAGTGGGACGCTCAACCGACTGAGCCACCCAGGTGCCCCTGGTGGGTTTTCTTTTTTGAAAATAAAATTATTTTTCGTGAAAAAGTAGTACTTGTAGTTGACCACTCATGGATCTATGGCAGTTATTTTTATTTGGTTTTTAATTTTTTTATAATTGTTATTTTTAAATGAGTTAAAGAATAGTTTTAATTTTTCTCAAGTTTAATATCTTTTTTATGTTTTATTTTTATTTTTGAGAGACAGAGACAGAGAGCAAGAGATCAGTGGGGGAGAGGCAGAGAGAGAGAGGGACAGAGGGTCCGAGGCTCGCTCTGTGCTGATAGCAGCGAGCCTAATGCACGGCTCAAACCCATGAACCCTGTATTTCATCATGACCTGAGCTGAATTTGGATGCCCCATGAACTGAGCCACCCAGGCACCCTTCTCAAGTTTAATTTCTAATATAAGTATCGGTGGCCATGGGCAATCACACCACACGGCACCTCCTGCTCAGAAGAACCCCACGCTTGGGGTCTCCTGTCACCGTCTTAAAATTCTTATTATCCTTGAGCACGCGTTTTGTAAGGAAAGTCCAACGAGACAAGAAAGCATGTCCAGGGCCCTGGGCCACCTACCTCGGGCACCGACGCCTCCGCCTTCTCCTGCTTGGGACCCGTCCACGGGGTCACCAGATACCACACAGGACGCACAGTTAAACTCAAATCTCGGGTGAACAAGGGATACATCTTAAACAGAAGCATGGCCCCGATATTACACGGGTCAGCTCACGCACAAGAATTATTGACTTACCCAACGTTCACATGTAAGTGGGCACCTTGTATTTCACTCACTAAATGAAACACTCTCCCCACCCTCCCTCCTCCTCCCCACCCTGCAACTGTAGCTGCGCAGAGACTAGGTGGCGAGGGAGGGAGGCCAGTGTCCCCCATCCTCTGCACCCCCGGCGACACCCTGGTCCTGGCAGGTGTGAGCCTCTCGCTTGCTCCCATCCAGCCAGGTACCTGCGCGACCGGGTGTGACGGTTTAAAGATCCTTGGGGTGGCCCCGGGGCGCCTGGGGGGCCCTGTCACTGTGGCTGGGCGCCAGGGCCCATGGAAGGGGGGTCCTGGCTTCAGAGTACCCCAGGCAGGCCGTGCTCCGTGGTCCTGGGCGGGCAGGAGGGGCTCTGTCAGGCTGGAGTGTGTGCGTACCCCTGGGTGCCTCTGACGATCCTCAGTCACCGGCAAGTGTCCTTGGCCAGCCCCCTGCCTCCCCTCCTCCTCCCAGCCTCTGACTCTGACTCGCCTGAACTTGCTCTCTGCGTACCGCACCCCGACACAGAGCACGGGGCCCAGCTGTGCAGCCAGCTCCAGGCGCAGGAGAGGCCCTGACCCATCAGACAGGGGATGTGACCCTGGCCCCCCCCGAATGAGGGTGGCTTCTCCCAGCCCAGGGAGCATGACCACCCTGTCTAGAGGAAGGCTGGCAAATCTGTACTCATTTCTTTTTTATTCAGTCACCTGAACCTGGAGCTGAAAGAGACCATTAAAACCAAAAAGCAATGCTTACCTGGCAAGGAAGATACCATGACCACGAAGGTGGTGTTCCCAGGATGAGGCGTGTCCATCGCACTCTGGATGTGCTGACCCCTGCGATTTCCCCAAATGTGGGAAACTCGACTGCATAATTTGTGGTACTGGAGACTGCAGTTGCACTTTGCCCTGGGGGGGAAAAAAAGCAGAGGGAAGTGGGAGGGAACAAGAGGAAGCCAGGAAATGGAGTTGACCCAGAGGGTCTTGGATTATGACTTTTTTTTTTTTTTGAGAGGGGGGTAGGAGGGGAAGGGACAGAGAAAAAGAGAATCCCAAGCAGCGCCCAGCGCAGAGCCCGACGGGGGACTCGAACTCACGAACCATGGGATCACAACCTGAGCTGAACTCGAGAGTCAGACACTTAGCTGCCTGCACCCCCCAGGCACCCCTGGGTTACAACTTAAATGGCCGCACGCAGTCCTGGCCGGGCTTGCTGCTTCCCGCTCCTGTCCCAAGCAGGATGTGGCTCTGATTTCCTTCCGAGTCTGGGCGGAAGGGGTTCTAGAGCCTCCAGCACTTTCTCCTGGCTTATCGTCAGCTAGGGCAGGGACAGACCCACAAGTCACCCCAGCACGTGCATGTGAGACGGGGCTCAGGTGAACTCCCCCCTAGGGCCAGCCAGCCCCAGCCTCCCCAGCGTCCCCGGGGCCCCCTGGACACCAGCCATGCCTGTCTCACTTCTGCAGAAGCCCGGCTCCCACCTCCTCTGGGAAACTTTGCTGCAGTGACCCCGAATTCACCCTCTGCCTCCCGGATCCCGTGGCCCCGCCTGGGCCCCATACACCCCATCAGCATCCTGAGAGAGGAAGGGGCTGGGCTCCGGGCCAGACAGATCTGGGCTGAAGGTCCGGCGGGGGCTTTTCTCAGCCGTGGGGGCTTCAGCGAGACCCTCAGAGCCTCCGTTTTCTCCTCCATAAAATGGAAATAGTGGTTACACTCATCCCTCAAAGTCCATTAAGACTGCCAAGAAACTAGGCTTGCGTCCCGCGGGAATGACGGGCTCACAGTAGGCACGCAGGAAGCCCGCAGCCTCGGTGACATCGTCCTGGTCACACCTTGATTTTCGCCTGGGGAGACCCTTGCTAGGCTTCCACCCACGGAGCTGTGGGAGAGCACGTTTGGGTGGCATCAAGATGCTGAGTCGTGGTGATTTTTTTCTTGTTAAAATTTCTTCGTTTTTGAGCGAGACAGAGACAGCGTGAGCAGGGGAGGGGCAGAGAGAGAGAGAGAGAGAGAGAGTAAGAATCCCAAGCAGGCTCCGTGCTGTCAGCACAGAGCCCGACACAGGGCTCAAACTCACAAAACCATGAGATCATGACCTGAGCTGAAACCGAGTCGGACACGTCACCCACTGAGCCACCAGGTGCCCTTTGCGGTGATTTGTTAAGGCAGCAGCGGGACGTGAACTCCAGGCTCCCTCCCGCAGAGCGGGCCGCGGCGGCGTCAGGTGGGCTGGCGGCCCTCAAACAGAAGCCTGTGACTCTCCCAGAGGTGGGACACACGTGTTCCTGAGGCCGTGCCGTGTCCCCCACACCCGGCTCCAACTCGCATCCAGGACCCTCACAGGGTGGGGGAAGCAAAGGCTTTTCCCCAACGCTGGCTAGTTGGGGCCACCGCGCCAGGCGGCTGTAAAAACGAGCTGCACTGTCTCCCGGCTCCAGAGGCAGGAGGGTGAGTTCAGAGGGTTGCAGGGCTGGGCTGCCTGGAACACGGAGGCCCCTTCCTGCCTCTTCCAGCCCATGGAGCTGCCGCCCAGCCTCGCTGTTTCTGCCTCCTCTCTGTGCGTCCCTGTGCGGCCACCCCTCCGAGGACGGCCGTCCCTGGGTACAGGGCCCACCCGCTCCAGGGTGCTCTCATCTTGAAATCAACTAATTGCATCTGCAAAGACTCTATTTCCAAACAAGGTCAGGGTCACAGGCTCTGGGTAGACATGAATTTGGAGGGGACACTATGCAATTCACCACAGACACCCCCCCTGCAGCAGATTAGCCCCCATGGCCTTGCTTCCTGCCAGCTGGGGCAGGAGCCCCCCACGGAAGGCCTGAATTCCAGCCTCAGTTTCCAACTCGGCTCAGGGACAGGGCTGAGAGGGGTCCTTCCCAGAGCTCAGGACCTCGGGCCTTGAGGAGTCAATCCCACCTTAGTCACACACCAAGCACGTCGCAGGACTCGAAACGGCCCCAGAAAAGCTCCTGGGACAGCACATGCCGTCTCACAGCCCCTCCAAGCCGCCGCCGGGTCTGGAGCACGCGCCCCTGCCCTTCCCTGTCCCCCCGACCCGAGCTCCACCCAGCGGCCAGGAGCTTCTGAAGGACCTGGCTCGTCTCCGCCACTGTCTCCGCCAGGGCCCGAGGACCCTTGTCTCCAAGCCCTCGTGTCTACAGCGAGCAGCGAGTAAACGCTTGCTTCTGGCGCGGATTCATGCGGAGCCTCTGATACTTAATGAAAACCAGGTTGCACCCCGCTGGGTCTCACCCAGAGCGGCGCCAGCCTCCCCAGCCCCTCCCCCCCCAGGAGTGGCAGCGAAGGTGACCTGGCAGAGCCACCCCCCACGTGGGCCCACTGGCAGGAACCACGGTGCCAACGGAGTCCCCATCCCTTGGCTTCCGGATCCTTCTCCACGCCTCACCATCCAGAGAGTGAGGGTGGCATGAACCTTGTCTCAGCCTGGCTCCTCACTTCCAGAACATTCTTCCTGGCTGGCTTACTGTGTTGTATTAGCTTCTGGTGCTGTGTAACAAATGAGCACAAACCCAGCTCCCACCACGACCGCACCGTCTCCATGAGTCAGGAGTCACAAGCTTCCCGTCAAGCTGTGGGCCAGGGTACGGTCTCATTTGGGGCCTGGGGGCTCCTCCCAACCTCACGTGGCTGTCGACCGAATCCATTCCCTTGCATGACTGAAGTCCCTGGCTTTTTGTCAGCCGGGCCGGCAGCCGGTGTTCCTTTCGATGGGGCCCCCATTCACAGCGCGCTGTCTGCTTTCTGCCAGGCCATCCAGGGGGTCTCTGACTTCTGTCCTGCCTTCCTGACCCCCTGTTATGGACCACATGTGCTCCCAAAACTCACACGTTGAAACACTAAGCCCTCAGGGGAGGGAGTTAGGGGTGGGCCTTTGGGAGTGATAAGGTCAAGAGGGCGGAACCTCAGGAAGGGGACCAGGGCCATCAGGAGACAGAACTGCTTCCTGTCTGTGCTCTCCGCCTCCTGTGCCCGCCACCCCCCCCACCGAAAACAGCCAACCGCAAGCCAGCACTCTGCCCCGCCAGACACCAGCCCCACAGCGCCCTGATCCTGGACCTGCAGCCTCAGCCGAGTGTGTGCCGTTCAAGTCCACCCCCCCCAAGACGCTCCCTTTCTGTTTCTGTTTTTTAAGAGGTGAGATTCATAGAACATAAAAGTACCCATTCCCAAGGGAACAATTCAGGGACATTGAGTGCCGTCACAAGGCTGTGCGCCTACCCCTCTGACCAGTTCCGCACCATTCATCCCTCCCCACCTGTTAAACTAGACCCCCTTCCAGGAGCCCGCGGATTAGGTCAGCCTCGCTCCAGACTCTCCAGTACGAAATCCAGAGCGGGCTGATGAGCAGCACACGTTGAATTCGCGAATTCGCGGGTCCCACGCCATGCTCTGGGTGGGGGTGGTTTATAGACGTTCACAGCAACGGCTGGAAGTCTTGGGGGCCGTCTCAGGGTTCCGCCAGCCACCCCTGTCCCCCCCAGGGGAGGGCTGTGAGGGGGAGTGCACACGGACCCCTCCCACTGGAGCC
Organism: Hyaena hyaena; assembly: GCF_003009895.1. Lineage (NCBI taxonomy): Eukaryota > Metazoa > Chordata > Mammalia > Carnivora > Hyaenidae > Hyaena > Hyaena hyaena. The sequence goes on along the minus strand of NW_024080917.1, from coordinate 1,037,858 downwards.
GGGGCACGGAGGCTCAGCCATGAGCAGGTAAACCAGCTCCTGTAACACATGGCCCTCCTCAGCCTCACTTTTCTCATCTGCAAAACGGGGTAATAACACAGCTACCTGATGGGGAAATAAAATAAAACTGATTGGGGTGCCTGCGTGTCTCAGTCAGCTGAGTGTCTTATTTCGGCTCAGGTCATGACCTCACGGATCGTGAGTTCGAGCCCCACCCCACCCCTCTGAGCTGACAGCTCAGAGCCTGGAGCAGCTTCGGATTCTGTGTCTCCCTCTCTCTCTGCCCCTCCTCCACTCACGCTGTCTCTCTCAAAAATAAAATAAACATGAAATAAAATAAACATAAAATAAAATAAAATAACACAGATTGAGCATCTGCCTGGTCCCGGCACCGCACTGAGAACTTTCACACCTTCTTCTGGGCCCAGGAAACACCAGCAGGCATTATTCTCATCAGCGTCTGTCTCCTTCACTTCTTTCCCAAGCTCTCTGACTCCCCAGACTTCTGGGTCTTTCTGAGCTCATCATGAGGCCGTGAACTCCTTAGGGACAAAGGGATCCTGGCTTCGTTTTTCCTTGCTTTCCTGGGCCTGCCTGTGAGTCTGTACCCCAGTGATGCTCTCTCCCCGGCCTGTGTGTTCCCCAACTTTGCAGCCGCCAGGACCCGCCAGTAACCAAAGAACCATTCCCCTGTACACATCCTGTAGAGGGGGGCCCCCCAACCCAAGTCCAGGGGGTCCGGCAGTTTCCGGAGGCTTCTCCCAGACAAGCGGTGCAGTTGGTGGAGGAGGGGCCCGCTTCCCGCCCTCCCCCGGGAGACCGGCTTCCCCTGCAGTGGGTGGTCCCCGTGTCCATCTCCAGGTGGGCTTTCCCCCAGACACCCCGTCCTCACTCTTGGAAGCCGGAACAGGCGCAAGAGGGTCTGACCAGTGCGTGGCTGTCAGAGGCTGGGGCGGGGCTGGGAGCAGAGAGGCAGCGAGAAGATCTCTGAGAACAGCAAGCATCCTGTGTTCCTCCTAATCAGAGCCCTCGAGTACGAAATCCTCTTGGTGACAGTTTCGCGTTAACTGTCTTGGTTGAATGACTGTTTCCATGCAGCTCTTCCAACAAAAAGCACATGCAGTGTGGCTCAGATGCAGCCGTTTTATAAGAAAAAACCCTCCACCTCAAAGCCGGGAGCTTGGCTCTGGCTGGGAGAAGAGTCCCGGCCGCTTGTCCCAAGGCCCTGGCAACCTGGGAAGTGCCCGTGCTGGGGGTCGAGGAAGAGGAGTCTCATCATTACCGAAGGCGGGGACCCAGTGTCCCAGGCCAACAGGGCTCGAGGACACGGCCGCCACCTGAGGCCGGCTGGCCAACGGGTCCGCGTGCATCTATCTGGAGGGTCTCCTTGGCACTGGTGGCCTGCGCTCCGTGGGGTCTTCCCGGCGGCTGCTGTAGGCAGAGTCCCCATCAGCGGGGCCTTCCGGGCGTCCTGGCCACAGCCTGTCTGGAGACGCAGCCCTGCTCCCGGACCGCAGCAGACTGGCCTCCGGAACCCACACGGGCCCTGCCCGGCACGCCCTCCGTCAACCCCACCTGGGGTTTGGAACAAACCTCTTCTACCCGGGCCGGCTTGCCCCGCGTCCACTGTGCCCCCAGGTTATTCCACGGGAGTCCCCGGGCTCACCGGCTTTGCCCTGAGGCTGTCCAGGCTTTCTGTGCGGCGCAGGGAGGGGGGCAGGGGGGCAAGACAAGCCCCTGCCGGCTGGTCTCCCCAAGCAAGGGGCCACAGAGCGGCCTGTGCCGTGAGTTCAGGCCCGGCAGTGGGGCCCGGAATGACCCCACGTCACATTCACGTCTGAGATGAGTCTGAGCTGGGACCCGGGCTCCGCAGCTTGCCGAGGGCTGGGGCTCCGAAGGCAGTGGCCGCTGGCTCAGACGGGCACGAGGCTGGTGTTCTGTTTTCTTAGATTTTGTGTCTGCCTGCCTGGCACCCGTGAATCACGCCTCCCCTGTGGCCCGGAGCCCGCGCTCCGACCCGCGCCCCACCCAGCTCTCTCACACCGCGCCAGCCGTGCCCTGTCCTCAGTCACCCAGCGCCAGGTACCACACCTGCCCCCAAGATTCAAAGCAGCCAGCCCTAAGCTGTGTGCCCTCCCGGGCCTGCTTCAGGGCCCACAGGGCTGCGAACAGAGCCCTTCCCCTGCTGCAGAGCCCGCCCCCTCGGCCCCCACGGGACGAAGTCTCTCGCTGTCAACCTCTGTCCCCTTACACCTGTGCTGGGCACTCCTCAAGGGAGCCTTCATGCCCTTGGGTATTAATAACCCGTCCCCATATGCCAGTTTTCTATGGATGCCCCTTTTTTAAAAATTTTTAATGTTTATTTATTTTTGATAGAGACAGAGACACCATAAGCAGGGGAGGGCAGAGAGAGACGGAGAGAGAATCCCAGCAGGCTCCACGCCGTCAGCACAGAGCCGGACACGGGGCACAAACCAGTGAGATTATGACCTGAGCCAAAACCAAGAGTCGGATGCTTAGCTGACTGAGCCACCAGGTGCCCCTATGGAAATCCTTTTTTAAAACTTGAGATGAGAGGTGCCTGGGTGGCTCCGTGGGTTAAGCGTCCGAATCCTGGTTTTGGCTCAGGTCATGATCTCGCGGTTCATGGGTTCCAGCCCCGCGTCGGGCTTCCTGCTGTCAGCACAGAGCCTATTTCACATCATCTGCCCCCTCTCTCTGACCTCCCCTGCTTGCGCTTTCCCAAAAAATAAGTATTAAAAACAAACAAAAAAACCCTGAGAAGTCTTACAATAAAGAGGTGTGTAGTTTAAAACGGAGGTGAAATTCACGCTTCAGGAAATCTCATGTTAAAGTGAACAATTATGTGGCGTTTCGTGCATTCACAGCATTGTGACTGCCACCCCGACCTAGTTCCCGAACATGTTTATCCGCCACCAACGGGACAGCCAGGGCCCAGTAAGCATTCCCCAGGCCCCTCCCCCAGCCCCTAACAACCCCGCCTCGGCTTTCGGTCTCAGTGAATTTGCCCCTTCTGGGTGCTACACATCAACACACCCATGTGATCTGCGACCTATTGGGCCAGGTTTCTGTCCTCACCTTAACGTTTCCACGATTCGCCCTCGCTGTGGCGTGTGTCAGAACGTCCCCCCTTCTCGTGGTGGAAGAATCGTCCACCACACGGACAGGCCACACTTTGTGTACCCCTTCATCTGTTGATGGACGCCTTCATTGTTTCCACCCTTCCTCGTGGGTAAGGCGGCCATGAATTCCCCTGTACAAGTCTTTACTTGCACACCGGTGTGTAAATCCTCCAGGCTACACGCCAATGGCCTATTTTACACCGACGGTTCTCCTCATCCAGCCCCGCAGCACCTGACCTCCCACCTCGCACCCGGAGGGTCCCACAGCCCCCACCCCCACCCCCGCCCTGGCGGTCTCCTGCCCTGTCCCCTCGTCCGTGTGTCCTGGGGCTTGCGTGGTTAGTGCTGTTCTCCGGCCGTGCGGAGGGTGGCCTCCCTCCTCGGGGAGCTCACCTGAGACAGACACGGAGGAAGCCGAGAAAGACTGAGCTCAGAGCCAGAGAGCCCGGGGAGGAGTGGAGGCTTCCCGCTGGAGGGGGGGAGGCCCTGCGGAGCCAGCTGCGGGTCCTGCGGCTCCAGGGGCTGAGCCGGACACAACGGAGTCGCTGGATCCCGAGGCCACAGCTGACTCGCTCCCTGTCCCTGCACCCCAGCCTCCCGACCCATCCCCCGGGCCTGGGCCTTTGCCCCCAAGGAGAGACCCTTCAGGAGTCAGCCCTTGCCAATTTAGGAGAAAACTTCTAGAAAGGGAGAGTCCCACAGAAATGAACCACTGGGTTCATGATGTCAGCACATTGCCAGCCCCTTAGAGCACAGCATCCAGGGGCCCAGAGGGGGTCCAGGGGCCCAGAGGGGGTCCAGGGGCCCAGAGGCTGCCTGGCCACCAGAGGAGAGCGTCGAGGGTCCGCATGTTCCTGGCCCTCCCGGGTGCGGCTGCAGGAGGCCCTGCTTGGACACGACGGCCCAGCCGCCCCTTAATAGGGACAGGAGCTTCCCGGGAGTGGGCCCGTCTGCAGCTCAGGAAGGGCCCTGTGGATCTGGCTGTGGGGACATGGAGACCAGGCCCTTCCCCAAAGCACCACTGCTCCTGGGGTGAAGGGGGCTAACAGGTGCTGCCCTGAATGTACCTCTCTTTCTAGACGTTTCCCCAGGGCCCAGCTCCCCCTTCCACACCTGGTCCTGCCCTGCAGCCACTCTTAGGAGTCTGGGAGGGGAGTGAGCAAGGTCCGCCCACCAGAGCCTCCAGCCCCGGAGAGAGGGACCACCTCCCGGGAGGACCTGAGTCAGCTGCAGGTGGGCTCCTGGGGTCCCCAGGCTGTGGAGCCCCCACCAGGGTCGGGGGGAAGCCAGGGCCCACGGACGGCGACGGGCTCCCTGCAGGGAGAAAAGACTCAGGTCTGGAATCTCGCATCTGCAGCCCGGCACGGAGGCCACTCACGTCCGAATCCGCTCAGGGTCTCCAGTGCCCGCAGGGTAAGGCCCAGGGTGAGGACCCCCATCCTCACCCAGACGCACCTGCCTGTCCTGGGGGTCAGGGAGCAAGGACCCCGTGGGCCCCCAGCCTGCACCAACCATGGCCCAAAAGTCTGGGCAGGTGAGGCAGAAGCAGCCCCTCCGCAGGCGTCTCCCAGCCCCTTCCTGGACACCCGAAGCTGTGAGGACCCCCCACTCCCACCCACCTCATCCCAGTCCGGCTGGCTGAGGAGGAGCAGAGAAGGGGACTCTGGCCCTTTCTCCCCCACTGAGCAGAACAGGAAGAAGGTAGCTGAATCAGCACTTTGTGCCCCATCTGGAACATTCCAACATGGAAAACCCACTGAGCAGCTGGAGAAACCATTGAGGGACTTTAATTAAAGGCTGATGACTCTCCCACAGAGTCCCACCCCCACACACAGCAGGGAAGATCCACCGCATCTGCCCTCGGTGTGTTCTGAGGCCCAGCTGGGCACCCGGCTCTGGGTGCTGGCGGCCGGGCCCAGTTCCCACCGGGAGGGGGTGACGGCTCCCAGCCAGCTGACCCTTTCTCCACACTGTTTCCAGTCTGCCTTCTGCACCAAAGCCAGACAAACTGGTGGCTCCCACAGCTCTGCTTCCAGGAAGCTTCCGGAAGAGAGAAGTGGGTCATGTGAGTGGGCTCAGGAGAGGGACTCTAACTGGAGGGAGGAAATGAGACTGGTGTGAGGGCACAGCACCCCCCCCTCCCATTCTTACACTGTCTCCCTCTCAGTCCACACCTGCTGTGGGGAAAGGCATCACGGGCAGAGCCTATGCAAAGATAATTCAGGTGGAGACAGGTGGAAGGAGCCGATGGGGCAGAAGCGTAGGGGTGAGGGGGGCATGAGGCTAGGGGTGAGGGCAAGCCGCAGAGGGCCGGCACAGCTGCACTCAGGCATCTGCTCTTCATTCTAGAGGTGGTGGGGGTGAGGGGGAAAGATCAGAGCAATTTAAAATAATGGGATCTGGTTTTCTCTGAGGCCGCTGGCGGGCGAAGAGCTCAGTCCAGAGAACAGAAGAGGGGCCCCTGAACCCCTGAAGCCAGCCGGGCAGGAGCTGGTCCAAGTTTGCACACGTGTGAGTCCGGGAAGAAGGAGAAGCATGCACGGCCCAGGCTGGGAGCCGCCTTCCCTTCTGCCCCTGACACCCCGGGCAGGCCGCCAGGCGGTCCCTAAGTGGGACCGCAGCCCTGGGGGCCGGGACAGAGGAGCCAAGCCTGGTGCTCGCCGTCCAGCTGCACAGAGGCCCTTCCCCGACACCGTTCCTGCAGATCGGGCCACCCGCCCCCCCTCCCCACGCCCACATCAGAGACCCGAGCCGGGAGGAGGCTACAGGTGCATCTCAGCCACATCTGCCCACATCTGCCGCTGCGTTTCCACCAAGGTCTCTCGGGACCAGCCCCCAGTCCTGCCTCTGGCCTGGCCCCAGTGGCAGAGCCTCGACCCAGTGCTGGCTCCTCAGGACAGTCCAGACAGGAGTCCTCTGGGCCCAGAACCAGCGGGGGAAGACTCCGGGCCGCTGAGGACAGATGTCCCCAACCACCTCCCCACTTCCTGTGGAGCCTCTTCTCACAGACAATCAGTTGACCCCAGGTGTCTACCACGGGGCTCAGAAACAGTAGCCACCATGACTGGTGGCCCACTGGCTTGCAGTTAGCCAGAACGGGGGTGGTGGTGACAAGTAAGCTGTCACTCCCCTGGAAACCCTCCCTCATTTCCACCCTGGGGCCCGGGACAGGCAGCTGCTCACCTGACACCGTCAGGTCCCGTGAGGGCCCCGCGCAGCGTGGGGTCATTGTCAGGGGGCTTTGTGGGCACCTGGCAAGCAACCCTGTGGTCAGGAGCAGGTGAGGGGGCCGCACTCTCCCGAGGGCGGGGGGGTGGGTAGGGCACCCCAGCCCTCCCGAGTCTGGCCTCAGGGTCTGAGCAGGCATCTGGGCTGCAGATGGGCATTCCTCCTGCTCCCCCGCCCCCAGGGAGGGAGCCCTTCCTGGAACACAGCAGATCTGGGGCATCCGGGGCCTGGGGGAGTGGGTGGAAGCATTGAGTTGCAGGGTCTGGAGGGAGGGAGACGAACGTGAGTGTGGCCTGTGGTAGGCAGTGCCAGACTGTCCCCAGGGGCTCGGGGACTGTTAGAACCTCTACCCTGCCTGTCACACCCCCTGTAACGCAGCCTCACCCCATTTCCAGGGGGGAGCATCCCACGGGCACTAGGACAGGAAATTAGCTGTGGCCGTGGGTGCAGCCCTGAGCTGGGCAGATCCAACTTTCATCCTGCCCTAGCCCTCAAGTGGGCAACACGGAGCCTCAGTTTCCTCACCTACAACACAGGGACAGCACAGCTCAGCATCCCGGGGCTGACAGGAGAGCCTCCAGAGTCTGAGCTGTGTGTCACCGTGCAGGCCCCAAACCTCTCTGAGCCTCAGTTGCTCATGTGCGACAGCGGCCAAGCTCACTGCACACGCCAAAGGATGGCTCCCGTCTGAGGACTGGGTTTTGCACTCGCTCCGGGTCTGCAAGCAGTGCCCCGTGGAGACAGGTGGTATGATTAGCATTTCCCTGGGCAGTGGCGCCTCCGGCCCCCCTCTGGCAACCGTCAAGGTTACGTGGAAGAACACAGACCCAGGCTTTATTTCTTAAATACTTTTCCCTGCCCGTCTTCTGTTTGCAGGCTCCATGGCCCGGCAGCGGCAGGCATAAATTAAGGTTAGCGAGTGTCCCTGGGCAGGACTGTCCTCCTCAGTCCCAGCCGAAGTCCTGGCCGGTCATCTGGTAAAACCTGCGGTTGAAAGGCCGGTAGAAGTCCCGCAGGCGCCGGACCACAGCCTCGGGCACGCGGGGGTGGGGCCGGCCCTTGGATTTGCCCAGGCAGCGGGGGCGGCTGCCCCCCTGGGCCTTCTTGAGGCAGGGGAAGCCCTTGGTGGCGTTGAAGTAGAAGTGCTTGTCCGTGACCACCCGTTTGAGGCCCAGGAAGTCCTGGACGCGGCCCACCTCTCCGGCCGGGTCGCTGACCAGGCGCTCCCCGCTGACGAACAGGAAGCGGGACAGGGGGAAGAAGCGCAGCCAGTTGGCCAGGTGCTGGGCATACAGGCCGATGCGCACAGCGCTCCAGGCCGTGTCCACGGGGCCCAGGCCGTGGCGGAAGGCCAGCGCGCGGAAACTGGGCAGGCCCGGGGTCTTGGAGAGCGTCTGGGCGTAGTCGGAGATGGCCCGCGTCACGGGGTTGCGCACCACCACGATGAGCTTGGTGTCCGGGGACATGCCGTGGATGCGGCCGGGGGCCTCCCGGGTCACGAAGTAGCTAGGGGTCTTCTCCATGGTGATCTGCCCGTCCAGGCTGCGTGGCATCAGGCTCCTGTGGGGCCGGAGGAGGGGCAGGTGACAGTGGGCACTGGCCCCCCGGCCCGGGGCGGACCTCCCCTTCCTCCAGGGAACCTCCCCACCAGACCCCCACCCTGGGTCCTCGGGTGGCCAGATACAGGCTGTGAGGCGGCCCACCCCCTCCCAGAGCCGGACGCGCCCACACCTGACACGGCTGTGCTTCCTACCCCGACCCCATCCTCACGAGGCCAACGGCCTGGACCTGCCACCCACATGGCTGAACCTGCCCCCGGTCCCCCTGCCGGTCCCTGCCCTGTAATTACCTCCCATCACACACTCAGTAAGTGGCTGATGGCATCCCCTAAATTAGGCCATTAATTATGGACAAGGGTGCCCTCTCACTCCCTCCCCAGCACAGCTTTCTCCCGCCTCTGACCACAGCCCTGCTAATTCTCACGGACCGGAATACCCAAAGCCACTAGCACGGCCCAGCACACTGGAGAACGGCTAGTGCGGTGGCCTGACGGCCCGTCCCAAGGCCGCAGCCGCCCAGGCCTCCCAGGCCTGGCTTGGACCCCAACGTGTAAGGCTGCAGTGACGAGGGGAGGGGAGCACGAACCCCATCCCGAGGTCCTGGGGGACTCGGCTGATGGCGGCCCCCTGACCACACCAAGCCTGGGGAAGCCCATCCTGAACCAGTATCCCACGGCCACGCCCACCAGCCAGGTAGTACAGGGTGCGGCGGGCAGGGTGCGGCGTGGCCAGCTGAGCAAACAGCTCTGAGGGAGGGCTGGGAACTAGGTCAACAGAGGCAGAGGCTCCCGGGATGTGTGGGAGGGCGCGGAGGTCTCCGCCCGGCTATCCCTGTCTCCTGCCCCGCTGACAGCCCCCAGGACTGGCCCCAGACAGGAAGGTGGAGTTCAGGCTTCACCCAGCCTAGGTGACCCGCAGACTCAAGCCCCTGGGAGGCAGAGCCCGAGGCTCCTCTTCCTGCTCAGATGCCCCCACAAAACCCAGGTCAGGGGGACACAGGTGCACAGATGCACGAGTGGGGGTGCTTGGCTTGGAGGGTGCGGGCAGTGGGACGGAGGTGTGCACATGGGAGTCCGGGACACGCCCCTGGCTCCCTGACTCCACCCTGTGGGCCCAGGGGCATCAGGTGGGCTGCACGGTCGGCCAGCTATGGGGGGCTCCCCACTCCTGCCCTGGGCAGAGCTGGTCTGGGAAGTCACAGGGACAACTCTGCTTCTCCCATCTCTGTGGACTGCTCACTGCCCCATTTGACAGGCAGGCACACTGAGGCTCTGAGAGGAAGCAGGAAGTACCGGGGTGGGCGTCAGCCCGCAGCCCTGCCCTGCACCTCTTGGCCTGCCTCCTGCAGCTGGGAACCCAACGGGGAGCAGTACCCAGCCCTCCCCATTCAAAGGGACAAGTTCAAGGAGCCTTTGGGTGGTGAAAACGCCAAGGGCTGAGGCCCACGGCGACAGGGGTCCCTTTCCATGACAGGGAAGCCATAGGTCCCTGCACTGGACCTCACTGCTGATACCCACAAAGAGACACAGCACCACAGAGCATCAGATGTCACCACCCCCCCCTCCCTCCCCCCAACCCCCCCCCCCCCGCCGTCACCCTCCTCAGGGGAGGAATGTGCCTGGATTGCTCAGCGAATGCCTCCCTCCCATCTTTGACATGCTCTTTCCATCCCTTCCTTCACCCCCAGGCACCAAGTGATCCCAGGGATGCGCCCTCTTTCCCTTCCCAGACTGGGCACTTTGGCTTCTGAGTATCCCCCACCCTCACCCCTGCCTGGGGGGATGCGGGGCTGCAAGGAAGACTTAAAGGGACATCAGCACCTTTCTCCCCAAGGAAGTCAGAGGAGCAGAGACAGAGAGGTGCCTCCAGACCGCCACCGGGAGGGGAGGACATGAGGCACGAGTGGGGGGGCGGGTGCAGACTCTCCTGACACACTCCTGCCACAAGCTGGCTTTGAGCTCTGAGATTTCGGGATCAATTACTCTCCCCAGGCCTGGCCAGGGCATGGAGTAGGGTGGGGATGGGGGCCTTTGGGGGGATGGAAGAGCCCAGGGAGGAAAAGAGGCGCAAGACACTGACCCACACACAGCAAACATGTGACAAGCTGTTCTATGGACACCCCCCCAACATACACACACACCACCCCCACAGCTCATCTGGTCTGCATTTCCCTGCGGCTTCAATCCAGCCCTGGGCGACTCTCCCTCCTCCGTCTGGGCCTCACTCCATGTCCTGCACCTCTTCTGGGCCCCATCCAGCCTGCCCTGGGGCAGAAACCAGTTCCGGGTAGAACCCGGCAGTGCTGGGAAAGTGGGGGCATTGAGCGCCCTGCCACACGAGTCTCTCTCTCTCTGCGTGAGCAAGGGAGATAAGCCCCACAGAAGCCTGGTCCATCCCCCCACAATCTCACACCCCACCTTCACTGCTCCTGCTTGGGCCCAAGGACCGGGGGGGGGTCCCCCTGCATCCCTCCCCATCTCCTCTCGCTTTTCCAAAACACTGTGGTCAAAGTAGAGCCCCCACCTGCCCCCAGACAGGGCGCTCCTGCCTGAATGGACACTGTGGGGTGTTTGTGTGACGTCAGCATCTGCCAAAGACAGTGAAGGAATAAAGGAACAAATGCGGAGTGTGAGGGCCCTTGAAGGTCACAGTCCCCAAGATAGAGGACCCTCAAGGAGCCTGAGAGATGAACTTCCTGGAGCCCAGGGAGAGGGAACAGTTGGGCCAAAATCAACTTTGAGCAGCCCAGGACCTACCTGCCTAGTCATGGGAAGGACCAAAGTCACTGCCTGGAATGAGATTGGTCACAGCCCTGTGGGCAAAGGGGGGGGGCTCCCAACAATTCAGCTGGGGGCACTAGCTGTTGCCCCTCTGCATGCTGCCCTGACCCCCCACCCAGAACAAGGCTTGGCACTGGCTGGAGGTCCAGACCAGGGTCCTGAGAGCAGGTAACACTGTCCCTGGGTGACCTCTTTGCACTGGGGGAAACTGAGGCAGGGGTGGGCATTTTCAGAGGCTCGACGCATCCTCACGGCCGGGTGAAAGGACATGCAGGCACAGAGACACTGAGCCCCCCTCCACAGCTGTCCGGACGCAGCCACTGCCCTTGGACACACACACTTCGGAAGCTCAGCCAGCCTGCACTGGCCAGTGAGGGGTCAACGCTAGCCGGCCTGACAACTCCGGGTTCCTGGAGGCCACCGAAACCTGACCCTCCACCTCCTCTGCATCCGCCCTTCCCCCCAGTGCAGGGGGCTCTAAAAATGAGAAAAGAGAAAATCTCTTCTCTTTTTTTTGTTTTTGTTTTTGTTTTTAATGTTTTATTTATTTCTAGGAGAGAGAGAGAGAGAGACAGCGTGAGCAGGGGAGGGTCAGAGAGAGAGGGAGTCACAGACTGAAACAGGCTCCAGGCTCTGAGCTGGCAGTCAGCACAGAGCCCGACGCGGGGCTCGAACCCACAAACCGCGAGATCATGACCTAAGTGAAAGTCGGACGCTTAACCGACTAAGCCACCCAGGCGCCCCAGAGAAAATCTCTTCTCCACCAGAGCCAGACACGCTCCTGAATCCCCCGGCCCCCACTCCGGGCACCCCAGTATGCCAGGAGCCCACTACCCAGAGCTGAGAATCTGGCCCTGCTGCCTCTCAGAGGCCTCGTCCGCCTCCCCCCCCCCCCAGAGCTGGAGCATGCACCCAGGGAGGGCCCCGGACCCCAGGCTTCGGGAGAGCCCTCCGGGACCAGCGTCTGCGGCAGCCCCTCCTTCCCAGCCCAGCGCCAGCCCACAGCTCCTTGTAGTTAAAGCGCATGGGGTCGGGCGGGCTCTGAAGTTTGCTGTAGCTAACGGTGTGTCCTCCAGGGTCCTTCCCATCCCCCTCCTCCCCTCTCTCCGCCTCTCCTCCTCCTCTTCCTCTCTCTCTGCGCAGCAACAGCATCCCAGGATTAGGGATGCTTTGGGACGCTGCAGCACCGACGGAGTGGGATAGCTGCCTCCCCCTGGGCACCAGCACGCTGGGGTTCAGCCAGCAAGGTCCAAGGATAGACTCACTTTCTGGTCACCACCCGGTGACCCGACTTCCCTAAGACCCCCAACAGCAGTAACCCTTCAGAGCTCAGGAACCAGGACCCCCCCTCCCCCGTTCTCAGTGGGGCTCCGCCAAGCCCATGCAAAAGGCAAAGATAACAAATGGGAGGGGGTAGGGGTGAGGGGTACTGGTACATTTGAGAGTCAAGAGCCTGGGTCCTGCCACCCTGCACTCCCCATTAATTCACCTGGTGACCTTGGGCTGGGTCCTCTCTGCCCCATAGCTTGGGGATGAGGTGAGAGCCGCGGGGAGTGGGGTGACTCACTCTCCATCTGTAAGCCCTCGCTTCCCCGCAGGAAGGGACAGGCAAGCTTGTGCACAATCGAAGGAGGCAGAGGGCAGGGCAGGCTGCCTCAGCGGGGGGCTCCTCCACATCTACCATGACACCCCAAGGCCATCCAGACAGGCAGCGGGACAGCTACAGGGCCCCTCGAGTGAGGCGGGGGTCCCAATCGCCACCCTTCCTCCTTTCTAAATAAAGCGAGACTCTGTCCGGACCCCCAGGACCACAGAGAAGGATTCCTCTTCTCAGGACTGGGAGTCTGGGGAGGAAGCAGGCGCTCTCTAGGAGGTTACCGGGAAAACTCTTGGGGTGACTGGCCAGAGGTCAGACATGCTCCCCCAGAGTGATCCAGTGGGGAAGGGCGGGTGAGTATAGAGCGTTTCTAAGGCTCCTCAACCCCCACTAGCTTCAAACCACTCATGTAGGATCGAAGCTTCTCCCCGCCAGTCTTGCGGAGGCCCCTCAGCAGCCCTGAACCAGGGTTTTCCCCGGAGTTTCAAAGTTTCTGGGAGCCCCGCCGCCAGCGACCGCTCCCCGTTTCCATAAACCCCAGGGCGGAGGCGGGGGGACCGCATCAGCGGGGTCAAGCTCTCGCCCCCCACCCAGGCGGGTCTCGGCCCGGATTCTGGACCCCTCGCCCCGCCGCTTGCCCAGTGAGACCCCAGGGGCGCATCACGCTGTTGCCGGAAGGCCCCGCCCGGGCGCGCCCCGAAGCCGCCGGGCCGGGCAGGCCGGGCGCTCACCGGTACCAGGCGAGGCCGCGCTCGTAGCACCTGTCGAAGAAGTGGGGCTCAGAGCCGAGCGCGCGGACGTCGGGGTGCAGCCGCAGGAACTCCAGCAGCGCGCGCGTGCCGCCCTTCTTCACGCCCACTATGAGCGCCTGCGGGAAACGCCGGCGTCCCGGGCCGCCGGCCACGCGCGGGCCTGGCGCCCCCCGGCTGCCGACGGCGCGGAGCGGCTCAGCGGGCGCGGGGCCCGGCACCCGAGCGCGGGCGGCCGGCGGGCAGCGGCCCGGGAGGGCGCAGAGGCAGTAGGCGCCGAGCACCAGCGCGGCGAGGAGCAGCGGCGCCCGCGGCGCCCGCGGCCCGGCCCCCGGCCCGGCCCCCGCGCCCTGGGCTCCCCCGGCCCCGCCGCCCAGGCCGCCGCTACCTGCCATAGGGCTGGGCCGCGCCCAAGCGGTGGAACGCGGGCTGCAGCGGGGAGCGCATCCCGGCCCGCGCCGCGCTCCGCCAGCCCGCGCCCGGCTTCGTCTCCGCGCACCGCCACCCGGCGGGCTGGGAACGGGCGGGGCGGGGCGGAGGCCCCGCCCACTCGCGAGGCCCCGCCCCTCCTGCGGCCCCGCCCCCGGGCCACGGCCCCGCCCCCGGGACTCGCAGGCGCGGAGGGGGCTGAGGCGCGACCCGGGGCCCCAGCCGTGACCCCAGCCGTGACCCCGACGCGCCCGCTTGGAGACCTGGGCTCCAGCCTGCACGGTTCCAGGGTCGTCACCACTGCCCGCCTGGATGCTGCGGAGACGGGTCGGGTCTCAGGGCGGCGACAGGACTGAGATGAAGACCCCGGGACCGGCTCTTCGAAGGCGGATTCCCGCCCCCCTCGGACAAGGGGGCGGCAGCAGGTGCGCAGCTGAGCGTGGACCCAGGCCCTGCTGCTCCCACGGTCCCCCGAAATGTTGAGGGAAGTCTGAGAGGAGAACGGGGCGCGCTTTGCCGACAGGTGGCTTGCCATTCATCGGGTGCCATCCCCGGCGGCTGGAGAGGGCTGACAAGTCCGATTACCATCAAAGTCCTGGGAGGCAGGCTCCGGAACGACAGGCGTCTGTCCCAAGGCTCCGCTCACTGTCCCCTGACCCTTTCTACCCGGTCACGCCAACTGTCTGCGCAGCCCAGACCACCTGGCGTTGCCCTGGGACGCCAGGGACCCACCTCTGATGCTGGAGACGTGGCTCCTGTATTTGATGAGAAGATTCTGGAGAGGTGGGCTGGGGGACTGGAAGGAGGAGCCCGGGTTCCATCCTAGGAGCTCCTGCGGAGGCGCTGGGATTCGGGGGCCAGGGGCCACTCATGGGCCGTGCCGGGCGCTGGAGAGTCTGGGAAGTTCACGCAGCCCTTGTTCACCCAACCCCCAACACAGCACAAGGAAAGCAGAGAAGGAAAGACGGCTCAGTGAGCAAGTCGCAGGCAGATGGGGAATTGGACCAGTGTCCTCTCTACACCTGTGCCCAGGACTTCCTCACGGAAGGTTGGCGCCCCATGGGCATGGGCTCCTGGGAGAGGCCGGCCTCCGGCTAGCTGCTCAGACGCCGCTGCCCTGGGTGCTGCTTGTTCCTGAGACTAATGGCATCTGGACAAGTCCCAGAAACCCCGGGCACCTCCAAAAGACAGGGGTCTCCGTGACCCCCAAGTATTTCCAGGTCTCTCACCTAGAGGCAGCCCAGAACCGAGGGGGCTCTGCAGAGCCAGTGGCATGAAGACCACCGATCCGGGGCCCAGCCCGGATCCCAGACACCAGGCCTACACTGCCTGCCAGGGCCTCAGCCAGGACCCCTGCAGGCGGGCGGCTGGCACAGTACTGTCTGGGGTGCCTGTTGGTACACACAGGGTCACGGGAAGTTCTTTTTCTGGTCTAGCTACAAAGTTCTTCAGTGTGTTCCAGACAGACTGGTTCCCCTGAGAGCTGTCCTGGGTGGGGCCCTGCTCTACCTGCAGCACCCACCCCCGGACTCAGCAGACCCCTCTCAGGGCTCCGATTTCCAGCATGAAGCGCTGGTGGCCCCTCTGTCTCCCGGGCCTGGCACAGGGAGAGTGGCTTCCTCCTCCGGCCTCTGCTCATGCTGCCTCCTACCGAGAAAGCCTTTTCCTCACACCCCCCCAGCCCCCTATACACACACACCTGCGCAAGGATTTTCTGGAAAAGCAGGACACACATGCTGGAGGCTGGGGAATGGGGTCCGGGGACAAGGATAGTTTCCTAGCGGATCCCCTCCCTCCAGCCACCATCCGTCACGGGAGAGGTAGGGGCAAATCTGGGGACACCCAAGAAGGCAGCCTTGGGACATTTGCTCACCAGTGCGTCCCTAGCACCTAACAGAAACTGGCATCAAATAGACACTTGACAACGGCCAGCCAGTGGAAGGATGTGCATGGAGGGAGAGGTCAAGGAAGGCTTTCTGGAGGAGGTGACCGTCGGGCAAGATTCCTCACACACAGGGCTGCCACCCCCTCCTTCCCGGGATGTCTGAGTGGCTCCGCCTATCTGCCTCCGCCCTACCTTGCCATCAGGGACCAGCCCCGGCTCCCACTGGCTCCTTCCTGTGTGATCTGGAGACAGTGGATCCCCCTCTCTGAGCCACATGGTAGGAAGTGAGCAGAAAGAAACCAGGCCTTGGGAGCAGGGGTCCGGTAGCTGTCCCTGCACCCTGAGAGGGTCGCCCGCCTGCTGCCCTGCCAGTCTCACCTCCGCTGCCCGGAGAAATGTACCAGCAAGCTTCTCTGCCCAACGGATCTCCCAGGGGCGTCTCTTGGCTCTCAGGCTCCAACATGGCTCAGTCTGGAGCCGCTGCCCAGGCAGGACAGCCAGGCAGAGACCCGCCCGTCCATCCGCCTCAGGCCAACCGTCAGACGTCGAGGTAGCCCGGCCTGACGTGCCAGCTGGCAGGCAGGAGCGAGAACTGGGAAAGGCTGCAGCCTGATGGAGCAAGTAAACACCGTCCCTGGAGGAGGTGACAGCGAAGGCCAGAGCCGAGGGGGACACAGGGCAAGTCTCGGAAAGGAGGCCTGGGGCGCAAGGTCACGGCAGGAGGAAGGCCCAGCCTGGCCTCACAGACCCATGACTCAGCTGCATCTGAGTCCCCTCCACAGGCTGTAATTACCCCCTTTGTGGGTGATTTTGATCCCCATCTGTCTCCAGCTACCCCCGAGCCCGGCAAGGGCAAGGATCGGGTCAGTCTTGACCACGGCGAGCGCTCACGAATGTTTGTTGAGTGACTGAGTGGACTGGCTGTGTGTGTGAGAGAGTGCGAGTGACAAGAGTCTGTGTGTGCACCCCGCCCCCGCACAGACGGTCCCCTCCCTGGGGTGGGCACCCCCAGCGTGGGCCCCCACAAGCAGCAAGGCGGGTGCGTCAGCAGCTGCCCACTCTGGAGAGTGATTACTAACATCATGCGGTCCCTCCCTCCACGGGGGACAGCTGGGTGGGGGGGCTTCCAGGAGCTCCCTTCCCTAGAACCACACCCTTGCCCCTCACCCCGCTTCCGCAGTCTGCTGGGGTCCTGGAGCCTCCAAGGGGGGCCGAGGGGAGGGGCTGCGGGCGAGGGCAGGCCCAGCTGTCCTTGATTTGTGTGGGGTTTTTCCACTTCGGATGCCGGATTCGCCGGAGCACAGAGGATGCGGTTTTCTCCTGGAGAGGGACCCCTGAGAGATGTCCACGCACCTACCCCACCCACCCCCGGCCCCCACTGTTGCCAGTTCACCCTGGTAGGGAGCAACGAGGTGGGCCAGGAGCACATGGCTGGCGGTGGGGGCACGCGACACAGCACCGTGCTGGCAGCAAGGACTTCTCAGTGCTGGAGGCTGATGCGAGCCCAGCTCTGCACCCTCTCAGCAGGTGACCTTGGCAGGTAAGGTGTCAAGTCTCTCTGAACCTCACTTCCCTGCTTTATTGAACAAAGCTGACACTAGCCCCCATGCCTCTGCGTGTCTAGCGCCTACTCTCTTTATGACAAGGAGGCAGTGGGCATGTGACAGTGTAACCCATAATTCATCGTCCTTGGAGAAGAGACCGGAGAGGAGACTTTGCTGGGGCCTGGCTGGCCAGAACCCAGGGCCTTGTTCCTGGTGACCAGCTCTGCCTGGGGACAATGCGGTACAGAAGGGTTTGCCAGGGCAGACAGGGTTCCCGGGGTCAGGAGGGATGCATGTAAAGGCTCCCTCGACCAGGAGTTTCTCTGTCTCTGTGCCCTTAACCTGCTTGAGAATCTCTGTCTCCATTTCACTCTGCCCCTCCTCTGCTTGTGTGCGCGCTCTCTCTCTCAAAATAAATAAATAAGCATTAAAAGAAACAAGACTGTCTCTGCCCCCACCCCATCCCCACCTCCTCCAGCTCCACAGCCCTGAGCCAGGCCTCAGACATAGAAGCCCCCAGCACCATGGGGAAGGCCGGGCAACATCTAATGGCTCCACATGAGGGCCCTGTGCCCTGGCAAGGGCCCCGTGGACACAAAGGTGACTGTGAGCACGTTCCATTAGCAGCCAAGAATCTGACGCAGGCTAAGGAGCCCCATGCTCTGCAGAGGGCACAGGACCCTGTGTGCTTGTGTGTGTGTGTGTGTGTGTGTGTGTGTGTGTGTGCGCGCGCGCGCACACGCGTCCACATGGTGGCGGTGTTCAGAGGCTCGCCCACCGCTTCCCAGCCTGCGTCTCCCCACACACAGTGATCTACCCCCGGAAGCAAGTCCAGCCTGGCCAGTGGACAGGACACCCAGAGATGGCCGCCCTCCATCCCCCCTCATTTCCAGGGGAAGCACCCCATCACCACCGTTAGACAGACAGCCATGCCACCAGTCTTGCTGCACTTGGCCTTCAAGAAAGAGCCAGAACCCAGATGCCAGGGCAGAGGATCTTGGGGCCGGTGCCTCCGACTCCTCCCCTTCCCATCAGCCCCCTCCCTAAGCTGCAGGCTTCCTGCAGGACCTGGAAAATTGACACCCCCCCCCCCAGACAAAGTGACTCTGCCCTTGTCACCTATACCGGCCCTTGCTGTCTCCCTCTGACTCCGGCTTCCCTGCCCTCCCCCCACTTCCAGACACACACCAGGGGTGCCTGGCTCAGAGATGGGGGCCCAGCAAAAATCCTCTAGACTAAGGGAACAAGAAGGCACTGGAGACAGAGGTGGGGGAGGGGAGGGGACAGTCCTGGGCAGCAGGCAGACTGCACAGCGGGGGTGCAGGGCACTGAGGGCCCCGGCTCCGCTCCGTTCCCCCCGAAATGCAGCTGCCAAGCCCTTTGAAGCCAAGAGTAGCTTGTAAATGTCCTGGTTGGAGATGAAACATGATAAGAGTTGAAGCCAGGGCCTGAAGCAGGGAGAATCTCTGCCTGCAGACAGGCCCGGGGGGCGGTGAGGGGCAGGGGTGGAGGGAGCCTGTCTGCAGGTAACCCTTGGTACTTCCCCCCCCACCCACCCACCCCTGTCAGCCACAGGAAGCCCACCTGCTGTCTTCTCTGTGCTTCCTGCCCCTAAGCTCTGGTGAGCAGGACCCCAGGGCCGGGGTAAGGTGGTAGGTGGTCCCGGGGTCCCTGCACCTCCCAGACCACAGACACACTCACACAGGTGTGGCTCGGCTCACTCATCCCTGCAGAGTGCGTGGGCAGAGGGCACTGCATTCTGTGTACACTCCCCGGCCCCTGAGGCTCAGCGTGGGGGAAGGGAATGAGACGAGGGCTCTGTGCACACTGACTGAAGGAGCTCTTTGACCTGGGGTGAGCTGAGACCTGCAAAGGGAACCGCAGGGACCCCATCTGTCCACACATAGAGGAGACCGGCCCAGGGTCCCCCGCAGTGCGGGAGAAGGAGGGAGCCACTGGGGCAGAGCCACCAGCAGAGGCTTCTAGAAGGATTCTGGCACATGGGGAGGGGATGAAAAAGAAGGAACGGCAAAATGTAGAAGGTGGAAGCAGGCGCATGTTTCAGAACGGAGTCTGGCTGGCCCAGAGGCCCAGGCGCGGGGGTCTGTGTGCAGGGGGGTGGCCAACAGAAGCCCCGAGCTGTGGTGAAGACCACTGTTCTCGTTAACGGACTGGAAATGTGGCTGCAGACACGGGGTCTGCGGGAACCACCGAGGGGAGCGTCTGGTCTATTCTTTTGCAAAGATCACACGGGCTGGGGGAGGCTAGCTAGGGGCTGCCACAGGGAGGAGAGAAGCGGGCACAGACGTGTGGGCGGTTGGACCGGAGCCTGGTGCCCCCGGCGGGCCGCGATGGCAGCAGGAGCTGCCGGAGGACGCGGAAGGGCGGCGGGCAGAGGGGGCAGGGGCCCTGGGGCAGGTGGGTCCTGCGCGGCCGCCCCGGAGAAGAGGCGGGAAGCAACTGGTCACTTCCGTGAAGCCCACCAATGGGGCCCCTACACCACCGGCCCCCGCACTGTCCGACGCCAGAAGGCCTCAGCCTGTGTCCCAGGTACGAGCGGGCCGGGGTACGCCGGCGATGACCACTAAGCGCCGCTGGGTCGCGGGGTCCCTGGAGAGGCCTGGATCAGCCCTCGCCGTCTGAGATGCCGCTGCTGCGGCCCCTGGCGGCGCTTCGGGGAACTGCAGGGCCTCTGAGACCCGCGCTGGCGCATGCGCAGCGCGGAGCGAGCCCGCCCCCTGCCGGTGGGTGCCGCACACAGTCCCTGCGCCGCTACCTGGTGGACTCCGAAGGGCCTCCTCGCGTTGGGTCCGCCACCAGGACCTCGTAGGAGGGTGGGGACACGGACGCTGGCTCGGCGGTGACCTCCACCGTCCTCTCTGGGCGCCCCTCCCACTTGTCTGCCCAGCCCACATTCACGCACGAAGCCAGAGGGTTCCTGGGACCTATGCAATCGGCCGCACCCCCATCGAGGTCACGGCTCTCCCTGGCACTCGTCACTCAGATAAAAACGAGAGCCGTGAGTGAGCACAAGTCCCAGGCACGGTCGGTTCGCTCACGCGCTCTGCCAGCGTCTCCTGAGCAGGCGGTCAGCGGGATCCCCGACGCGCATCTACTTTCTCCCTTGCCCGGGGGGCCCGCGCACCTGCCTGCGTCGGCAGAGCATCAGGAGCCATCTGCCCCTGAGCAGAACACTTGGCTGCAAGGCTGTGCCCTGGAGGTTCCGCTTGGCAAGGGAGGGGGCCCTGGAGGGGGAGGGAGGGAGGGAGGGAGGCGGCAGGCCAAAGGTGATGGCGTAACCCAGCAAGAGGAAGGAGGTGGGGAGATTTGTGTTTCCGCATGAGACAACGCACTCCCACCCGCCCCGCCCCTGCTGGACAGGCCCTGCCCGGAGCCATCCATTTCCAGGCTCCCGATGAAACGGGACCTTGGGGTTTGGAGACCCACCCTTCTCCCTCCACCCCTCTGAGAACCCTGCTTCCAGCCCTTCCTGCCCCCAGTGAACCCGACGGGGGCCCGTGGAGGGCAGGCAGTCAGGCGCTGGCTCTCACAGCATCCCTTCCAGCCTCTCCAGCACCAGCCCAAGGCACCAGCAGGTCCTTCAGCCTACCCAGCCAGAGATCTGGCCCCGGAGGGTCAGCCCCAGGGGCATGTCCTGGACACATCCGCCCAATTTGCAGGAGGCCAGCCTGTTCTTGAGCCAAGTTTACTCAGGGACATGCTGAGCCAGGGGTGCTGGGAGAGGTAAGCAAAGCCCAAGGTCCATCCTAGCCCTGGGCCTGGAGACTCCCACTGACCACTCAGCTGGCTGCCTCCCCTGCTGGGCACGTTCAACATGCTTGCTGCCTTCAGACTGTGCTCAAAAGGTGGTCACCACCTTCCCACAGCCACCGTTCCTTGTATGGGGCATAGAAGAGGGGAAAGGGACGAGTGTGGACAGAGAGAGCCTGAGGCCTTCCGCCTGAGCCCCCTGTCCCCGCCTTGCCCACCAGGGTTAGGGTAGAGACTCAGGGTGATGTTGCCTATAGAAACACTAAGCATTCAGTCACTGCTCACCTGCAGTGAGCTTGCCCTTGGCCAAGACTGGCTGCTAGTCCCAGAGTGTGCAGGTCACAGGCTGTGCTGCTGCTGATTCCAGGTGACAGGGAGAGCCCCAACTAGGGACACAGAGGGGTCCACGCAGGGAGAAGGCTGGCAGAGCCAGGACTGGAATCGTAGGGTGAAGGGCACACCCTGCCCAAGCTCTGCCCAAGGTCACACAGTGAGCCAGCAGCACCTGCACAGGCCAGTGACCCCCTTCCCCAACAGAACAGGGACCCCTAGCCTGAGGCTGGGGATCAAGGAAGAGGTGGAGTCCCATTCTCAGGGAATGAGCAGACCAGCAGTGTCACTGGCCTTCCTTCCTGCCCTCCCCCGCCACCATCCCAACCTCATCCCTCGCCAGCCACCTTTGCCCTCACGCCTGCAGCTCCAATCCTCGCAACGTGGGGATGCTCCCAGCTGCTGAGTACGTCCTCCAATTACACTTGGGACTGGGGGATAGCCAGAGGGTGGGTTGGGGGCCTTACGGGGCCCACCGGGAGACAGGCCTGAGCTGGAAGTCTAGGACCACCAGCCTCCATATGTCCTCCTCTGACGGCATTTGTGTCCCCTGGGTTGGTGTCCGTCTAGAGCCAGTGACAGAGTGAATCATGACCAGAGTGAATCCTGTAGTGACCACCCCAGAACGCCTGATTACTTCCTCTTCTCCGGTGTACAGCCACCCTGGTGTGGGTCTCTTTGGGGAAGGCTGGGAGACAGAGTAACAATATCAACTCTTGGTGATACAGCAGGGTCCTTCCTCAAGGGACCCCAGCCTCTGGTCCAGTCAAGCAGCTGTGGGTCTGTAAACAGGCGCAAGTCTGGGGAACTGACGGAGGCGTCAGGATTCTGCTTTCACCATTCAAGTTAGACTCTTGCTCACTCGGCCTAGAACTCTTCTGCTCATTCCGCTTGGTAAGAATTCCGTAGGTGTCCCGTCTATTTCACTTCTGGGGGCGCCATGACCAGCTGGCGGACGCCAGAGCTCTGTGCGCGTCGGCCAGTCCTAGCTGCTTTGACTCTGTTTTGGGCCTGTCCCCTCCTAGCCTCTGGCTACTGTGTGCTGCCACGTGAGCCCTGTGCCTCAGGATCCAGGGACCCCGCTGCGTTTAGTCCGGTGGCAGCGTTCCGTGTAATTCCCGGCCTCCAGAGAAGCTGCAGGGGCTTCCCTCGCAAACACATTCCTCACAATCATGGTGAAAGTCGTCCTCGGACCCCGACGTGGCTGCTGAGCGGGTCTATCAAATCTGACACTCCCTTCTCCCTAAGCTCTGGGATCCCTTCCTCCATTAGAGCAAGGCAGGCCAGCATTCCACACGCACTCGGGGGTGGGGGTGGGGGGCACCTCTTGGTCTATGTCTCAGCCAACCAGGCCACCAAATGGTTCAATAGCCTTCTGATTCCCTGAGCAGCACCGTTAAACCCAGAATCTCTGCTTAGTGAGGCCCTATTGAAACACTCAGCCTGATTCAACTTTACTTCCTTTCACTGTGATCCCGCCCCCTAATGCCCAGCCCCCAATCACCCTCCACACAACTGAGCGTCCTTACTCTGGGGTACATATGCACAGCCCTGATCATCATCTGATGAACTTCCTATCTCCCCAAACACACGGGAAGGCCCTGAAGGAGCCCCGTCCGTCCATCTGTCCGTCTGTCTGTCTTACCACTGCCTCCGCAGCAGCAGGCGGCACTTGCTCCATAAATATTTGTGGAACAAGTGGAACGATGTGTCCTGGTGTCCCTGGTGTGAATAAAGACAGCCAGCCTCGGGGCGCCTGGGTGGCTTAGTCGGTTAAGCGTCCGACTTTCGCTTAGGTCATGATCTCGCGGTTCGTGGGTTCGAGCCCCGCATCGGGCTCTGTGCTGACTGCCAGCTCAGAGCCTGGAGCCTGTTTCAGAGTCTGTGACTCCCTCTCTCTCTCTGACCCTCCCCTGCTCACGCTGTCTCTCTCTCTCCTAGAAATAAATAAAAAAAACATAAAAAAAAAAAAAAAAAAAAGACAGCCAGCCTGTATTCCGTTTGTTTACTGACCCCCCCGGGTACTCAGGAGAGGAATCAAGATGGGAGTGGCTTGGGCACCACCCACCTTTCCAGACAGGGAAGGCTTCAGAGTGTGTACAAGAAGGCACGCTGCTCCCGGGGAAGGTGTGGGCTGTGGGCTGTGAACTTCCGGGCCCTGGCCTTGCACAACCAAGGTGATGGAGCAACAGCCTCTTTCCTAAGCCCAGGTGAGGTGCGGTTGTGAAACCCGGCTCAGGATCTCTCCTCTGAGAACTGAGAGACCAGAAATCTGGCCCCTGGTCTGCTGCTCCAGTGGTCACAGGTCATCACCACTCCGGCTGCCTGGAAGGCTTTGGCCAGAGTGAATCATGTAGTGACCAGGGCCGGAGCAGCCGGCCAGGGCTGCCTCCCTCCGCACTCTGTCTCGTAGCCCATCCTGGGGGAGATGGGCGCGAGCTTTGGCGGGGGCCAGAGCCGGGCTCAGAATCGGGTCCCCCAAGGGCGAGTCCAGACAGGGAGGGGGCAGCGGGCTGAGGAGAAGAGAAGGTGGGGGTGTACCGTCATTCAGAGACAAGCTAGGCTTACAGCCCACCTCCCTGAGACTCCCATACGAGCAAGAGGCCAAGGTAAGCCCACAGGGGGCCCCAGAGGGCACCAGGGTGTGGGCTATGGCTGCAGAGCAGTGCTTTTCCCCAGGAGAACCTGTGCAGAGCCGAGACTTCCTGATGCTTCAGCTAGCCCCCTCCCCTGTCTGAGTGTCTGGGGTTCCAGTTCCGAGGTAGGCTGGCTGGGGTGTGGCTACAGCGCAGTGTCCGGCTAGTATAAGTGTGTGCTGCCCGCCTACGGCTCCTGAGAGGCAGAAGTTCCTTTGCCTAAAAGAAAGGAGGGAAGGGAGAGAAAGACAAACCACTGCTGAATTATGCTGCAGACACCATTCCCCGAGCGAGCCACCCCTGCTCCAGCCTGCAGAACAGGGCGGCTGAGGGGCGCCTGGGTGGCTTAGTCGGTTAAGCGTCCGACTTTCGCTTGGGTCATGATCTCACGGTTCGTGGGTTCGAGCCCCGCGTCGGGCTCTGTGCTGACTGCCAGTTCAGAGCCTGGAGCCTATTTCAGTCTGTGACTCCCTCTCTCTCTGACCCTCCCCTGCTCACACTGTCTCTCTCTCTCTCTCCTAAAAATAAATAAAAAATATTTAAAAAAAAAAAAAAAAAGAACAGGGCGGCTGGGAGGAGCTGGGTGCCTGGCTTGGGGGGAGCCTGTGTGCCTCATTTTGTTCCCCGAGATTTCCAGGAGAGCCCGGTCTCTCCTTCCCCCACAGCACAAAGCTCAGTAACCACAACGTCACACCTTCCCGTCACTGGCCCTTCAGACCCTCCTCTCACTTACCCTCACTCCCCCAGGGCCGGTAGCGAGCATGTGCCGTTAGCAAGCCCATTTTACAGAGGACCAAACTGAGATTGCGGACTGGCCACGGTCCTGCTGGCGGCAAGTAGGGAGCTGGGATTTGAGCTACCAAGTGTGGGCAGGAGTCCAGGGGCGGGGTGGGGGGCCGCTGTGCAGACACATGTGCTGATGTGTGAGAACCGGCGCGAGCAGGAGGGCACAGGGCCAGAGGGAACGCTGCGCTCAGATAAAACCCAGATAAAAGCTGCCCAAGCAAACCCCCGGCACCGGAGCCCTGCCCCCAAGAGCTGGGCCACTCTGCTTTTACGTTTCACGTACATTATGTGTGTGTTATCTACGTGAGTAAGGTAATGGCTTTGATCATAAGCGAGAATCCTCTGGACTTCTGTCAGTTACTGAAAACAGGTACTGATTCACAAGGCCTTTCCTAACAAGGAAGTGGCACAAGGCGAACTTCCGGGAACGGGGAGGCACTCCTCGCTGCCCACGAAAGGTTTCGCGCACGAAAGGTTCTGGCTCACGCAAGGTTTCGCAGGGACACTCTACCTTCAGAGGGCAGAGAAACCTCAAATAAGAATACTCCCGGGGGCGGCTCAGTCGGTTAAGTGTCCAACTTCAGATCGGGTCATGATCTTACAGTTTGCGAGTTCGAGCCCAACGTTGGGCTCTGGTGCTGACAGCTCAGAGCCTGGAGCTGCTTCAGATTCAGTGTCTCCCTCTCTCTGCCCCTCCCCCACTCATACTCTGTGTGTGCATGTCTTTCTCTCAAAAATAAGTAAATATTAAAAAAAAATACTGCCGGGGCACCTGGGTGGCTCAGTCGGTTAAGCGGCCGACTTCAGCTCAGGTCATGATCTCACAGTTCATGGGTTCAAGCCCCGCTTCGGGCTCTGTGCTGACAGCTAGCTCAGAGCCTAGAGCCTGCTTCCGATTCTGTGCCTCCCTCTCTCTCTGACCCTCCCCTGCTCACATGGTCTCTCTCTCTCTCAGAAATAAATAAAACATTAAAAAAAAGAAAAAGAAAAAAGAATGGCCAACAGGCACCCCACAAGAGCTCTCACGGGGTGCCAGGCGCGAGCCCATCACGTCATCGTGGCTGTCCTCAAACAGCCTGTGAGGGAGGCTCTGCAATCACACACACTATGCAGAGCAGCAGGCCAGCTCAGAGAGGCCGAGGAGCAAGCCCGTGGCCACACAGCCCAGCCCTCAGCGTCTGCCTGGCCCTGCCTCCTCGTCTAATCTCTGGGAAGGTCCAGGCCCCCACAGAGAGCCCTTGGCCACATCTACCCTCTAATGCCCCTGTTGGGGCACCCCGTGATCAGCCGGGACACCTGCCCCTTATCCTTGCCCTGCAGCCACCTTCTGGGGTGGCCCTGGGCAGCTCCTGGGCACTGCACTTTGGTGCCCCCATGCTTCGTCACTGAGTGGAGGAGAAGGGTATGTTCCCCACGCCCGGGCCTCTGAAATATTTGACAGGCCCGTGTCCAGCTCACCTTTCGGGATGAACTTCAGCGAGCTGCTAAATATTCAGAAGCGGGACTGCCCCGGCTTGGGGCCATCGTTCAAGAACTCATGTCCCAGCCCGTTGCCACACTTGCCACAGGACACCTGGAAAGACCACAGAACAGCCTCAGTGATGCCCCTGCCCCCGCCACCAGCAGAGATGGTGTCTTCCCCCACCCACTTCCCAAAGTAACTGTGGGCAGGAGAGGTCGGAGGGAGCCCACACGGGAAAGCAGGCCTGTCTCCCCGTCTCCATCAGGACCCCAGGACCCCAGGTGCTTCCAAAATAGACAGACTCTAAGTCCCGAGGGCTGGGGGGGACAGAGAAGGAGCAGCCGCCCTCAGGCTCTCCCTGGCCAATGCCCCATCCCACCCCCTGCGGCTGCTGCCACCCACCTTTAAGGCTTTAGGCAAATTGTGCTCAGGACGCTTGGCCACGCTATCAGCATGAATGGTCTCAGTGAAGGCCGGCCACGGGGACGAGTGTGCGTACTTCGAGAGGCTGGAGAAGAGCTCGTAGCCGCATTTGGCACACACATAGACCCCTGGGGGCAGAAGGAAAGACAAAGGCAGGCATGTTGGCTCGATCCTCTCTGGGGTGAGCTCCCAAATCTTTGGGTCTAGGAGAACCGCCGTCTGGAGGGTGGGCTGCACAGCCTCCCCGCGCCCCCACCTGCCACTCCCAGGAACACACCCCTGAGCTCACATTCAGTGGTTTTCAGCATGTGCTAAGAGCCACTTTTCACACTTATCTCACTGAATCTTATCCACAGTCCTGTGATGCAGACCTTTCCAGTTTAGCTTAGTTGTGTGGTTGGTTGTTTTCAAGTAGGCTCCATGCCCAACATGGGGCTTGAACTCCCGACCCTGAGATAAGTAGTCACATGCTCCACCAACTGAGCCAGCAAGGAGCCCCTTTTGCAGTTTTGTTTTTTAAGAGAACCTTTCCATTTGAGACATGAGGTGGCTGAGTGATGGAAAACACTCGGCTCCAGGGCGCGCAGTCAGGAAGGAGCCCAGGTGTGCGATGAGAACACAGCACTCTGACCCCAGCAGGCCCCGGCCTGCCTCCCTTCCCAAGCGGCCATTCCTGATGCCCAGGGAGGCCTTGAGCTGGACACCCAACCACTGGTCTGCTCTCTGTGAGGGAAGAGAACGGTCCCAACAGAAAGGTCTCCAGGCCAGACAGGGGGCCCAGGAAGACAGAGGCCCAGGAAGAGAACAGGTTTTAACTCATCCCCAAAAGATCACTTTGAGGGCGGGGGGAAAGTTGCAAAACTGACTTGTGGAACAGGCAATTGCTTGGGGCCCCCCAAAGGGGTACCCCACACCCACTGCCCAGCCTGAGAACAGCCTCCCCCAGAGTCCACGAGCTACGCGGCCTTTGTCAACAGCTGGAGAAGGAGGCCAAGGGGGATGCTGAGGGGTTGCGGAAGTGGCGCTTCCTGCCTGGCGGAGCCCCCTAAGGACCAGTGGGGTCCCGTGGCCAGAGAGCCTCAGAGGGCTTTGCCCAGAGAGTCCTGTGTCACAGCTGACATCCATAGATGCCCAGTGTCACAGCTCAGCCCCCTGGAGGGCTGACACCCAGGAAGTGTGCTGCCCTAGTCTTGGTTGTGGGGCGGTTTTACCAAATTAGTCCATTACTAGGCAGCACAGCCCAGAAGAATGCACACCAGGGCCTCTCAGAGCCTGCGGCCTGGGCTGACAGTTGTCCATGTCCCAAACCACTACCTCCCCCACTCCAGCTATGTGGTCAAATTTCACTGGCACTTGGTTGCCCAGCGGCTCTCCTGGTTACCCAACCCCAGGGTCCTGGACAGACTGGGGAGGCACCCGGGTCGACACATGGGTCGGAAAGGTAACGCTCTGTGCTTGCCAGCTTACCCTGAGGGTCCCAGGAACTGGGAAGGGGAAAAGGCAGGGGTGTCACCAGGAGGATGCCCAGGGCAAGATCCTCCGTCGCATCCCTCTGAAGTCCAAATCCTAATCTGGATCCGCCCCCACCGGCGTCACCCCTTCCCTGTACCCGGACCCCACGGATTCCTCCCGAAAACAGCTGTGCTCACACACCCCTCGAGGTCAGCGACCCCCTCACTCTAACGTCCCCTTTCCCCTCAGGAACCCCTGCTTTCCAGGCTCCCCAGGCCCCCCGACTCCGTGCTCCCCTTTACACACAGGCGCTGCTCCCCGCGCGATCACACTCGCCCCTGGTGGAGCCCACCCTTCCTGGGGCTCCAGGGCTCCACCGCCGCCCGAGAGCAGCGACGCCCCCTTCACAGAACAGACCTGGCTCAAAGTGGTTCTGGAAAACCTCGCCCCCGAAGAAGCTGCAGAATGACATGGCGCCTGAGGGGCCGCGGGACGACCGCTTCCTCCGACAGATCCCAGGCCACTGGCCGACCGCCGCCTGGCCTGCGCCCGGGCCCCGCCCCTCCTCCCGAGTCCAATCACTGCCCGGATCCGGACTGAGGCCCCGCCCCCTGCAGAGGGCCAATCACGATCCGTCACTGAGGTCCCGCCCCTCCCGCGGACCAATCTCTCCTGGGACGAGGACCTGCCCTCCGCCGTTTCCTCACAGGTCCCGCCCCCGGACTACTCCTAGGAACCGTCCGGTGCGGCGTCCCGGACGCCCGCCCTCTGCAGCCCCGCCCGAGCGCCAGGGGGCGCCGCTGAGCTGCGCTGGCTTGGAACAGCGCCTCGCCGCCGGGGTCCTGCCCGGGCCACTCGCCGCCCCCTCCCTTTCCGCGCTCCCGACTCTGAGACACCGTGGGAAGAGTCGCCTCGCACTTTATTAGACAGAGGGGGCAGGCGGGGGTCGCGCCGCGCTTCCTTCAGGATCCCTCCATCCCAAGCCGCCTATAGGTCTCTCGAGCTCTCGGACTTTTCCTTCTCAAGATGCTTCTTCTGGGGACCCTGGTTGGGGGTTGAGGGGACAGGAGCGGTCTAGCCGGGACACCTGCCCCTGGCCAGCCGCTGCTCTGCTTTCCCGCGCCAGCCACTGCCTGGGATGAATCACCTCCTGCGGATGAATGCAGGGGGCGCCCAGCCACCCTCACCTGCTCCAGCTAACCCAACTCTGGCGCGAGAGGGGTGTGGGGTCTGGGCCCCAGGGACAACGGGTGGGTGGGCTCACCATGAACACCCTCTTCTCTTGGGCTGTCTGGAAGCGGCCATGGCCAAACTTGGAAGTGGTGTCGATGAACTTGAGTTCAATGTTCTCCAGGCCCTGGCGGCTGTGGTGCACCAGGAGGGACTGGGAGAAGAGAGTGAGATGCGGGGTCCTGGCCCACCGGCTCCCGCCACCCCAGGCCACCCGGCAGGTCTCGCTCAGCTCCCGCCAGAACCCCTCCCTTTTTGCTGGTCTCGTTCCCACCCTCCTCAGAGCGCGGTGGAGGACAGGGCAGGCCAGTCCCCCGACCCTCCCACCACAGAGGCGCTGACCTTCCTCAGTGTGATGACCCGCTTCTTGGTGCCCGCGATGCAACCCTTCAGCATAACGAAGTCGTTGTTGACGTCCCCGTAGTGGGGGAAGCCTCCCTGCGGGGAGGTGGGTCAGGGCGCAGGCTCAGAAAGGGGCTGCAGGGTTAGAAGTAGCCGCAAGGCCCGCGAGAGCTCCCCACGCATGAGCTGGAGCCAGCCCTTGGCCTAGGCAGCACCTGAGCCACATTCCAAGTCCTTATCTCTTTGAACACTGCATCTGAGGGAGACACTGAGGCTTGGAGAAGCGGAATCACTTGTTCAGGCCTTGCAGCCGCTGCAGAGTGCAGCCGGGACTTGAAGCCAGGTGGCTCGAGTCCAAGGCCACGGCTGGAACTGCCATGCTCCACACCCCATGACAGCAATTGGAGTGTAAGCTGTGTGCAGAGAGGGCTCAGGTGATGCAGGGACAGCAGGGGTTTGCCCCACCCAGGCGGCTGCTCCCTGGTGCCTGAGCCCTTGGGGCAGGGCGGTACCCCACACCCGCCCCACACACGCACGCCAGACCCCTCACCAGTGGCGTGATGGACTTGTCGGTCATGTCGTAGCTGGTGGATGCATTGTTCTTGACCACCTTCCCATCCTCCATATGCACCCCGCGGCCGATGCGGTAGATCTGCGGGGAGAACAGGGCACATTGCAGCCAGCAGGTGGCAGTCTATGCCCATCAGCATGTGTGCTCCTACCCAGGCACTGGCAGGGGCATTTCAGAGCCTTTGGGGGGCCAGGCACCGTCTGGGTCAGGCACCCTACCCGCTGGGGTCTGGTCATGAGTGTCCCTCTACCCCCAGGACTGTGGACGCACCTTCTTGTTCAGCTCCGTGCGGTGGTGGTAACCCTTCTGCCCGGCCCGAGCAATGGAGCAGCCCACGCGGGCAGGGTGCCAGGCGCCAATGCAGGCCACCTTGCGCAGCCCTTTGTGGGTCTTCCGCGGCAGCTTCTTGGTATGCCAGCGGCTCGTGACCCCTGCAGGGGGTGGGGGCGGGCTAGCGGCTTAGAGGCCAGTCTGGCCGCCACCCCTCCAGCCAGCCTTCCCAGCACCCTGTCCCCACCTGGCCCTACCTTTGACACCCCGGCCCTTGGTAACAGCAATGACATCAATGACCTCGTTCTGGCTGAACACACTGTGCACCGGCACCTGCTTCTCCAGCCGGGCCTGGGCCCAGGCCACCTTCTCAGCCACTGTGCCGCCATTCAGCTGGATCTCCATGATGTGGGCCTTCTTCTGCCGGAAAGGCAGCAGCTTCATCTGCAGGATCCAGAGGGCCGCACCCCCCGTTTGCAGACCTGGCACGACTGCCTGGTGACCCCCAGCAGGCTTTCGTGCGCACATGCATTCAACACATGTTCTACTGCTCTGGTGTGTTGATATGCTGTATTCTGTGCTGGGCACTAGGGAGGGCTGAATGTTCTGATGGAATATGGGGGGCAGCAGGGACAGTTACTGCACGTAAGGCAGCCAGGCAGGACCCCTCTGAGGGGACACCAATAACAAGAAGGAGCTACTGAGTGAAGATCTGAAAGTTTTGGGAACGGGGAGCCATCTGTGCAAAGGCCCTGTGGCAGGGACGATCCTGGGGAGTTGGTGGGCTGGAAAGGAGAGCAAGGTGACTAGACCGTGGTGAGCAAGGAGGAACATGGTGCAGGATGAAGTCAGAGGTGAGCTGGGCCCTGCCTGGGCAAGTCTCGTAGGGAGAAGCTCGGGCTTTGTTCTAAGTGCAGGCTGTGACACAATCTGGTTCATATTTTTAGACACCTCTGGCTGCTGCTGCGTGAGGCA
Source organism: Hyaena hyaena (assembly GCF_003009895.1). NCBI lineage: Eukaryota > Metazoa > Chordata > Mammalia > Carnivora > Hyaenidae > Hyaena > Hyaena hyaena. The sequence goes on along the minus strand of NW_024080917.1, from coordinate 1,006,696 downwards.
CGGGCTGCGGGGACACACAGGTAGAAGCAGGGACACAGGTCACAGCCTAGTGCTCCACAAGCACGTATGGAGCACCTACTGCATACAAGGCCCTCGGTGGGTGCTGGGAGGCACAGCACTGTGCAGGCGGCCGTGGCCCCCGCCCCCACGGAGCTCGTCTGTAAAGGGAAATGGACAAAACCAAAGACCCACGTAACCAGGAGGAGCAGGTGCGGCAGTAACTGAGGCAAGGGGACAGGGGGCGCTGCTCCAGGCCTACGCAAGCCTCCCCTACGGACAAGACGCCGAAGAAGCTGGAAGATGCTAGTAACCTGTCAGCCCACATCAAGCCAGACCCCGTGTCTGGATGTGGACTCACATACACGCTCGTGTCAGGGCCCGAAGGGAGGCGGCTGGCCCTCCACACTGGACATTTGGCAGGAGATCCGGGCCTTTGGGGGCATGTCAGGGCCTCAGCTGACCACTCGGCTCGGCGGATGCCCCAGAGCCCGCAGAGCAGCCTGATGCCAGCATCCCATCCCGGGGGCTGCAGGCACAGCACAGCCAGTCACCCAACCCTTTGGACCTGTGCCCTGGGCTCGTGTATTTTTAGGCTGACATTTGCCAGGACTCCTGGAAGCTGGCGCGGGGGAGGGTGGGCCCACCGGGTGTGCACAAGGCGGCAGGGCTGACCTGGGTGTGGACAATGACACGGATGACCTTGCAGTACTTCTTCATGGCGGCGAAGTCCTTCTGCAGCTGCTTCCTGCCCTCGGCGTCCCGCCACCTCTTGCAGGCCTTGGTGAATGCTTTCTTCTTGCTCTTGTGCCTGAGCCACACACGGGAGACCCTTAGGGGGGCAGCCGGGCAGCTCCACGGGCCTGGCCAGCCCCCGCGTGCCCACAGCCCACCAAACAGGGCTCCTAGGGCAGCAGATGTCCCCTCCTGCCTCCTTCCCTCCCCAGGGAGACCACGGCTGGGCCATCCCCTGGGGCCCCTGGGCTGCTTCCAGCCACCTTCTTTCTGGATGGAAAGGAAGGAAGGAAGGAAGGAAGGAAGGGAGGGAGGGAGGGAGGGAGGAAGGGAGGGAGGAAGGAAGGGAGGAAGGAAGGGAGGAAGGAAGGGAGGTCTGGGCTCCTGCTCTGTAGAGCGGACATGCTCCTGCCTCCTGAGGCCTGCGGGGGAGTGTCAGTCGAGGGAGGCTCATGCTGCTCAGCCCCGCGACCACCTGCCTACCCTGCTATAGCTGCAGACCCCGCTCCTAGAGCCAACACGGTACTGGCCAGGCACCAGGCCACGTCGTTCCTAAACCTCACCCAAACTCTGGAAGCTGAATGTATTGTCCCCGTTCTACAGAGGAAGAAACAAGCTCACAAAAGTCCCTGGGTGAGGACCAAATCCATAACAGTAGAGCGAACAAAAGCAAGGCTGGCTGGGATTCGGTGAGACCTTTCTGTGTGCTGAGCACTTGACACACTGCTCATCTAACCCTCACGGCGGCCTCATGACAAAGGGATTACTCCATCGGATGGCATCTCCATCTGGTGGTGTCTGTGATGGGGGGGAGGGTGTCAATCTAAGAGACTCTTAAGAGGTGAGCCAGCTCGCCTGCAGTCATACAGCCTGCTCTGGCTCAGGGGCCCATAGAGGTCCAGGACTGGACTATGCCTCTAACTCTGTAAAGATGGGGTGTCCATCAGGTTCCTTGGGCTCATGGGCCTTCCCTTTCAGGACTTAGTGCCCCAAAATGCCTTCCTTTCTGATGAGAAGAGCTTGTCAGCTAGCTATTTCCCTTTTCACCCTGGCTGCTAGGAAGCAACCCCCCCCCCACTTTCCTGCCTTCCATACACTGCTGCCACTTCCCCCGCCCACCCACCCCTATCGTGCCAGCCCACACGCGGTCCACCTGAGGGCAGCGCTCACCAGTCCTTGTAGAAGCGGCGGCGGCACTCGTCGCTGAGGTGTTCTGCAAAGATGGTCTTGAAGCTCCGCAGGCCCCGAGGAGTGGCCACGTAGCCCACAACGCCGACCACCACCAGAGGCGGCGTCTCCACAATGGTCACTGCCTCTACTTCCTCCCGCCTGGAAATTTCTGGATGGGACCCAGAGACAGGGGCATGAAGGAGAGCCTCTGGGAAAGGGATGGCGTGGAAGAGCCAGCTACATCCCTCCCGCCCAAGGGGATGGAGCACCATGGCCTTAGGGCGCCCACTGACCTCCAGCCCCCAGCCGGCACCCTCCCTGTCCCTTCTCTCTGCTCCGTCTGGGACAAGGGGCAGGTGCGGGGCAGGGTCCTTCAAGTGGCCTCTGCTAGCTCTGACTCAGGTCTCAGACAATACTTGACCTGCTCCTGGCCTCAGTTTCCCCACCAGATTGTCTGGAAATGGGCTAGCCAACAGCCAGGCCGCATCCCCCAAAGGGGAGGGCTGGGATTCCTTTCGTGTTGTAATTTTATTTTTTATTTATTTATTTTTTAAAATATTTTTATTTATTTCTAGGAGAGAGAGACAGCGTGAACAGGGGAGGGTCAGAGAGAGAGAGAGACACAGACTGTGAAACAGGCTCCAGGCTCTGAGCTGGCAGTCAGCACAGAGCCCGACGTGGGGCTCAAACTCACAAACCGCGAGATCATGACCTAAGCGAAAGTCGGACGCTTAACCGACTAAGCCACCCAGGCACCCCTCGTGTTGTAATTTTAATAGTTATGAATATATGTTGAAGAGTTATAGCAAAATACCTATACTTTCTCTAAAACCCATGATTTTATAGATGTTATTACTGACACTAAAACAAAGTAAAAGTATGTCTAAAAAATAGATGAGGAGATGGGGAGCCTGTGTGGCTCAGTTGATTAAGTGTCCAACTCTTGATTTCAGCTCAGCTCATGGTCTCACAGTTCGTGGGATCGAGCCCACCGTCAGTGTGGAGCCTGCTTGGGATTCTCTCTCCCCTCTCTCTGCTCCTCCCTGCTCACACACTCTCTCTCCCTTTCTCTCTCCCTCCCTCCCTCTCTCTCTCTCTCTATATATATATGTATGTGTGTGTGTGTGTGTGTGTGTGTGTGTGTGTGTGTATAAGGAGAGATGAAGAACAGATGAGTTCCAGAAAGTTGGAGGGGTGAAGGGCAGCAGGAAGGACTCCTGTGGGGATGGAATGTTCCATGGTACACACATTTACACACGGCAGAGCCACGTAGAACTATATATGCACACGCACGCGTGCACAGACGCACAGGAAATGTGACAGGAAACCTGAACGTGATAGGTGGATTGTATCCATGTCAATATCCGGTTGTGACATATTCCCATAGTTTATAAGCTGTTTCCATTAGGAAACCGGGCCAAGGGTGCATGGGATTCTCTTAGAGCCACGTGTGAATCCACAAGATCTCAAAACAAAAGGTGTGTCACGGCCCTGCCTTCGAATCGTAGCTCCTCACTTACTGACTGGTGGCGGGCAAGTTTCATAACTGCTTAATTTCCTCATCTGTAAACTGGGGGTGATGACAGAACACACCTCGAGGGGCGGCCCGTGGTCAGCGCTTGGGGACAGCAGTGTCCTGACTGTGGTTCCGGCAGCGTGGCCTCGCCCTTTCTGGGACCGTTTCCCGTCCTGGACCCCCGTCCTGGCTCCTGGCCTGAGGAAGTTTTGCCAGACCCTCCGGCAGCCAGGGACGCTCCACACCCTCCCCGCCCATGTCCCCCCCGCAGCCACTCACTGAGCCCCGGCCGGTGCACCTCTCGAAGGGTGTGCGTCATGCCAGCCTTGTAGCCCAGGAAAGCCGTGAGGTGCACCGGCCGGCTGGGGTCGTCCCGGGGCCAAGTCTTCACCTTGCCCCGGTGCCGGCTGCTCCGCTTGTGGGCCAGGAACCCCAGGTGTCCGTGCCGGGGGGCAGAGAACTTCCGGTGGGACTGGGGGTGGGAGGGGGGGGTCGGTCAGAGCTGGGGTGTCGCTGGGCCCAGAGCCCAGACCCGGAGAAGTGAGTTAGAGACCCCAGGCGGGCCCTCACGGTCTTCAGTGCCTGCACCTGTCTACAGGGAAGGAGGGAAGGTTGGCGCCGGCGCAGTGTCTTGGGGACCCGGGCGGCACCACACTCTCCTCCCCCGCGGGCTTCCCGCGCTCGTGGGACAGGCGCACACCGTGGCCCAGGGCTAGAGGGACAGGGAGCCACGGCCATCTGTCTATCTTCTTGCCCATTCCACGCCTGACGGCCTGAGCTCTGGCCCCCTGTTGTCCCCTTCCGTCACCTCCTCCCCTGCAGGCCCAAGGGCCATCCCTGCCGGGAAGAGACTCCAGGCGCCCACCTGCCCCTCCCAGGAAGCTGGCTGCTTCCAACCCCCTAGCCCACTGACCATGGCAGCCGCTCCCGGCACGTCAGGAAGGGAAGGGGCCTCCCCGACAGGCGCCGGAGGTCGAGTGGCAGGGTCAGGATGCACAGCAGCCAGGTCCCAGATTTAGCCCCTGGCAGAGGAGCGCGGTCGTGTTCCGTGGCGGGCACCGGCTCTGGTGCCAGGAGCGGGCCTGGCCTGGGGCGGGGCGAAAGGGGACATTCGATGGGCAGGCTGGGGTGGGGACACCTGGAGCCAGGCCTGTCACTCCTTTTCCCCAGGGCCCGGGACTGGGTCCCCCCCACTTTGTGTTCTGCCTTGTGTTACCCCCCTAAGGCCAGGATCAAGCTGGCCTGGTAAAGTGTCGAGGAACCCCGGTTGGGGAGAGGGCTTCTTTCAGGCTGTGAGGAGGGTCTGGGCCACTCTGTTGGCAGTGAGACAGAGGCAGTTCCTGTCCCGTCCTGAGGGCTGGGGGGGGGGGGGGGGGGGGGGGTGCAGGGGAGGACAAATTGCCTGGGGTGCGGGGAGCGGGGGGAGATGGGAATAGCTGTGATCCAAGAGCAAAGATTCTTTGGTTATAAAGTTCTGAACCTACACATAGAGTCAGTTTTACAGCCTAAAATGTCTCTGAGGGGCCTGGGGATCTGGCCTTGCTGGTGCTAAGATTCTGTGCTGATATAATGTCACAATTCTCTGTTGTTGCTGCCGTTAATGACAAAAGTACTTGTAACACTTTGGGCTGAGCCCCAAGGGAATTAAGTCACTGGGAAGGGGCAGCCCTTGGCCCCGGGAGTGGCCCAGGGGGAGAGAGACTACCTGAGGGCGGAGGAAGCACAGAGGGAGCCCCCACACTCAGGGAAAGGGAAGGCCACCGCGCCCGAGGCCCTTGAGCCCGGCAAGACACGTGGCTGTGGTAGCACCGCCTCCTGGCACACGGGCCAAGGACCAGAGGGTGAGGCACAGAGCCACAAGCTACTTGGGTTCCTCCCTCTCGTATGCTTTTTCCTGCTTCTGCTACATGATCCCCCAAGCCCCTCTGCTACCAGGCAGCAGCCAAAAGCTGCCACCCCCGTGCTCGGCTTTAACCGAGTTTTCTGCTTTCTCATACGCTCCTGGGGAGCCGTGGCGGTGGCGGCAGCAGCTCGGGGCTGGCTCTGTCGGATCCCCTTGTTCAGCCCAACGGTATAGGCCACTGTTAAGATTCTTTTGGTCTGACAGTGTGTGTTTCTGAGAGTTCACGATTTCACGATTTGACATGTCTATGATCCCAGATTCTGTGCGTCTGTAGAGTTGAAGTCTCCATGTCCCTAACCCCAGCCTCCAGGCATGAAGTGACTGGCACCCTCCGTGGTGCTGGCCAGGGGCCGTGCCAGATGTGGAGATCACGGAGGGGGATCAGCAGGGCCCTGGTTGGTGGAGCGACCCCAGGGGGCACAACAGTGCTTGGGGCCAGGGTAGAAACTTCAGTCCCAGACCAGAGCACTCCACACCCAGCGTAGGAGCCACCTCTCCCTGCGGGGGTGGGCCCCCAGGGCAAGCCCCAGAAAGGCCCCCTAAGCTTACTGGCATTAGCCAGTCCATGAAGGGCTCTGGAAGACACAGTGGAGCCCAGAGAGGACTGCAGGGAAGGGACGGTTCAGGAAGGCTTCCTGAAAGAGTCGGACGTTTGGTAGTTTATGTTACTTGTTGACTCTGTTGTATTTTTTGTTCGTTCTACCAGCCTGAGTTCTCCAGAAGGGCCCAGCTGTGTTCACCTTCCTCCCCGCCGCACGTGCCACATGCCTGCACACCAAAAAACTCAATGAATAGTCTGCTTATTCCTGCGTCTGTCTTGTCTTAGAACGTAAGCAGGGGTAAAAAATGTAAGCAGGGGTCTCTGTTTCCTCTACCAGTGTATTCCAAGCCCCGAGACCGCCGCCCAGCACACAGTACGCGCTCTGTAGACCGTGCAGCCCGGGCTCCAATGCCACACCACCAGCGCAGGGAGGGGTTTTCCGAGCCCATCATTGGGCGGGCCTGTAGAACTACGAGTCCCATGGTGCCTCGCGAGCGCAAGTAGTCCTGCGCAGGCGCAGCCGTCCTATGGCGTCCTCTGCAGCGGGCGAACTACAAGTCCCATAGGGCCTCGCGAGCGCCGTCCGCCGTGCGCCGGGGCAGCCTCCCTAGGGCGTCCTCTGCTGCGGGCGAACTAGGCCGCGGGACTCCGGCAGAGGCCAGGTTCGCTCGTCCCGGAGCAGAGCGCCCTCCGTGTCGCCGCCATGCCGGATAGCTGGGACAAGGACGTGTACCCCGAGCCCCCGCGCCGCACGCCGGCGCCCTCGCCGCAGACCTCGCTGCCCAACCCCATAACCTATTTGACGAAGGCTTTCGACGTCCTCGTGGACCGGCCTGTGACCCTAATGAGAGGTACGGACCCCATCCGGGCCTCACCGCTCCCCAGGGTCCCCTTTCCACCCTTCGGCGTTTCCCGCACCCTGCCGCCCAACCTGGAATACTCCGCCGCACCCAGGGCTTCGCCCCCCGTGACCGGTCCCCGCCGTTCCCACCGGACACCTGGGGCCCCGTCGCCTCTTTGGACACCCCTCTTCTTCCACTGCACCCTAGGAACACACCTCGCTTCTCCACCAAGACCCCTCACTGCTTTCCGGCCCCCCGCCGCCTGGGAACCCTCCACTCAGGTCTCCAAGCTCGCCCAAATATTAGGGGTTGTGTGCGGATCGTACCCTGGCCTGAGGCTTGTTAAATCCGTCTCCTTGCACGCGTTGCATCCTGCGTTGTGCACAGTAGGCAGTCAGCAAACGGTGTTGAGGGGTTCTCTGCTAACCTCCAGGGGCCTGCAATATGACCCAGGTAGGCAGGTGATGACCGAGGTCCCCTCGACCTCGATATGCTGTGACTTGTACTCCGTGTGTGTCCACGCCTAAGAGCTTTCCAGATACTCCAGCTGTGGTCCAAACCAGGCAGCTGTTTAAAACAGCTCTTTGTTGCCCCGTTTGTTTAGTTCTCGGCTCGCTCAGTGCACAGTGCTCTCAGTCACTAATACCAGGCAATTCATCCATTAACCAGTTCAGGGGCGCCAGGGGGGCTCAGTGGGTTAAGCATCCCACTCTTGATCTCAGTTCAGGTCTTGATGTCAGGGTTGTGAGTTCAAGCTATGCGTTGGACTCCACGCTAGGCATGGAGCCTACTTTAAAAAAGAAGAAATCACCAATTCATTCGTTCAACAACAATAAAACGTTTGGAGTAACATGCCTTGGTGGATTTTTTGTTAGGATAAAGTCAGCAAATCAGACCCCCCAGATCTGGAAAAGGCATAGCAATGGACCCAATGAATACACTGTTCTTTGTAGCAGTGTTTTGGGAAGAGTTTTCTGTCTGGAGGGATGAGCCTGCACTGGTTCCAGCTTGCTAGTTTGCCAGTGGGGAAGTTGAGGCCAGGTCAGTGGTGGCAAAACTGGCGCGCGCCATCTGCCTACAGGTTGGAGACCCTGTGTTGGGGGGGAGGTTGGCCTGTAGAAGGGTGGGCCTGCAGAGCAAGGGTTCCAAATCGGCAGTCCTGTCTCTCTGGGCCTCAGTACTGTCTGTACCGGGAAGGACCCACCCGTCGCGGGGACCGAGTGAGATAATAGACATGGCTCCCAGGAAGCCCTCCAAAACTGGTAGATGTCCCCATTCGTAGCCCAGGGCCACCAGCCACACTTGTCAGAGTCCAAATGGCAGTCTTTGTAAGAGCCGGAGACATTTGGGAAATCTGGTGCTTCCTTGGTTTGTGGGACAGAACAAAGCCAAGAGCCCAGACCATGGCCCATGCAGCCAGGCGGGGCTTGAGTCTGGGGTTTTTTTTACAGAGTTTATAGAGCGGCAGCACGCGAAGAACAAGTATTACTACTACCACCGGGAGTTCCGCCGCGTGCCGGACATCACCGAGTGCCAGGAGAAGGATGTGTTGTGCATGTTCGAAGCAGAAATGCAATGGAGGAGAGACTAGTATGTCCGATTTTAAGTCAGGGAGTACTGAGCCTTGCACAGTGAGCATCTCCTGCCAGACTTTCCCTGGGGAGACCCTGGTACAGGGGCGGGTGGCACAGTGCCCCCAGGGAGGTGGCCCAGATCTCACGGGCAGAGCGCCCAGACCTACTAGCCCTGGATACGGGTAAAGGATTCCTTGTAGACCATTCCTGGCTTTTCTTTCAGCAAAGTTGATCAAGAAATCGTCAACATCATCCAGGAAAGGCTGAAGGCGTGTCAGCAGAGGGAGGGCGAGAGCTACAGGGAAAACTGTGCCAAGGAGCTGGCGCAGTTCACCCAGGTGGCCAAGGCCTACCAGGACCGATGTAAGCGACCCCGCCCGGCCTCAGCCTTCGCCCCTCCAATCCTTCATCAGGGTTTTCTACCAACAGCCCAACCCAAGCGTGCCCACTGGTTGGGGGAGACGTTTCTTAGCTGCCTTCCTGCCCTCTGCTTGTAGAGCAGACGCTGGCTTACGTCTGTGGAAGAACAGAACGGGCCCCTGACTTCCCTCCCCGCATCTCTTCCTCAGATCACGACCTGGGCGCCCATTATTCTGCCAGGAAGTGCCTGGCGAAACAGAAGCAGCGGATGCTGGCAGAAAAGAAAGCCGCCAAGGAGGCCGCCGCTGCGTAAGGCAGCTCTTGGAGCCCTGTCACAGAACTGACTACTAAAATAAAAGAGTTAAAGTGAAATCGGGTTTCTGGTCTTTTTTGGCCCCCAATATTGACTCACTGAGTTTTAAGCATTTTTTTTTTTTAACATTTATTTCTAGGAGAGAGAGAGACAGCATGAGCAGGGGAGGGTCAGAGAGAGAGGGAGACACAGACTCTGAAACAGGCTCCAGGCTCTGAGCCGGCAGTCAGCACAGAGCCCGATGCGGGGCTCGAACCCACGAACCGCGAGATCATGACCTAAGCGAAAGTCTGATGCTTAACCGACTAAGCCACCCAGGCGCCCCTGACCTACTGAGTTTTAATTCGTTGGGTCCATCTGCCTTCAAACCCACATGCTACTAAACTTATAAGAGAAATAAAAGACACTGTTAACAAGCTTTTAATTCACTTTATTTTTCTCGTACAAAACTATGTGGTGGCCACAGCTGGAGCCTGGGTCCTCTGCACAGAGACTCTGGTGTGGGTCTTCACAAGATGGTCAGTGAATTCCTGGGAAAACAGGAGACTTTAGTTGTAGCCAGATGCCATCCCCCCGCCCCGCCCAGGCTTGCAAGACGGGTAGGCAGCCAGTACCTGATACGGAGACTTGGTGAACACAGTCTCTTTCCAAAGATCAGGAGTGAGATAGCTGTAGGTCTTAGAAATGGCATCAAAAGTGGCCTTGGCTGGAAAGGGGGAAAATAGCAGCGGTGGGTTGGTGGGTTCTGACACAACCCCCCAGGTGCAGATGAAAACTGTCGCACTCCCAGGAACAGAGAAGCCACTTTGGACCAGTCTGTCGTGCATTAGGAGAGCCTTCCTCTGTCTCTCTAAAAATACGCCAAGCACACACAGAGTATGATTAAGCGGAGCTGAGAGGCCACCGCCCACCGTGGGGACCACCTACCAAAGTTGCCCAGGGTGGCAGTGCAGCCCCTGGCCGAGGTGTAGCAGTCGTCAATACCAGCCATCATCAGCAGCTTCTTAGGCACAGGGGCCGAGACGATGCCAGTGCCTCTGGGGGCGGGGATGAGGCGCACCAGCACAGAGCCACAGCGGCCTGTCACCTGCGGGGGGGTGGGGGGGGGACAGTCAGGAGACAGGCAGACGGGAGTCTGCGCCCCTGCAGGACCCTGTCACTACCTCCCAGCCTACCTTGCACGGTACAGTGTGGGGTTTGCCGATCTTGTTCCCCCAGTAGCCTCGCCGCACCGGGACAATGGAAAGCTTGGCCAGGATGATGGCCCCGCGGATGGCAGTGGCTACCTCCTTGGAACACTTAACACCCAGACCGACGTGTCCGTTGTAATCTCCGATGGCAACAAATGCCTGTAAAAAGCCTGATGTGACCGCCGGTCCCCTGCCCTGCACAGCAGCAGAACACACACCAGGATCTGTTGCACCCCTCAAGGAAAGAGTGGCCACCACCAGGCCGCTCTGAGGTCCTGAGGAGATCTTTCCTCTCTCTCCCCATTACGAAAGCCACACGTGGAACAACAAATGTGACTGTGCAGAGCTGAGAGAGCCTCGCAAAACCCCTGGGCAGAAACGGGTGCGATACCTTGAACCTGGTCCGCTGGCCAGCGCGGGTCTGCTTTTGCACAGGCATAATCTTCAAGACCTCGTCCTTGAGAGACGCCCCCAAGAAAAAGTCAATGATCTCAGATTCCTACGGGGTAGGACATCGGGACAGATACGTTTGTCGCAGCCGAAAAACCACCTTGGAGAACTTTTGCCTGGATTCCTGGAACTAGCCTGCAGTTGCCCCACCAGAGATATATGTCATCCCTGAAACTTAGCTCGAAGGAGACGCCCAGGGGCCACACCCACCCACCGCCCCGTCCGCGGGAGAACGCACACGCTACCTTGATGGGCAGGGAGAAGAGATAAATCTCCTCCAGGGACTTGATCTTCATGTCCTTGACCAGGCGGCCCAACTTGGTGACAGGCATCCACTGGAGAGGAAAGGCGCCGGTGACTAGGCCCGCCCGTCCGGCGCCGCCGCCCACAGGCCCCTCTCACGCGCGGGGCCCCAACCTACCTCCTTGTCCTCGGCCTTGCCTCCGCGAGCTCCGCGGCCTCGGCCCCGGCCCCGGCCCCGACCGCGGCCCCGACCCCGGATGCCGCTGCCGAAGCCTCCGCGGAAACCGCCGCGGCCTCCCATTCCAGGGCCCCCGGGCCCTCCGGGCCCTCCCGCAGCACCGGCGTCATCCGCCATTTGCTGGAAAGGATGAGAAGAAAAAGCAGGTCAGCGAGGCCTTGGCGTCCGCGACCGCGCGGGGCCTCGCCGGCCGCCCGCGGACCCCCGCCGCCCGGGCCCGCGCGCCGCCAGCCCAACAAAGAAGCTCACGTGTTTTCCTGGAGAAGAAGAACGAGGCTCCGCGGGAGGGAGTATTTATAGCAAGCCAAGTGCCGCGAGATCGCGGCTGCCCCGCTCCAGGCGCGAGTTCGCCACGGGCCAATCAGACAGGTGGTGACGCGCTCCCCGCGTTCCCCCGCCAGCTCTGCGTGCGCCTGCGCACCTGCGGGCCCCCGGCACCTAGTGCCTGCGCGGCCGCCGCCTGGTTCCCGTTCGCCGCAGGTAGGTCGGCTCGTCGTGTTCCGGGGTGGGAGCTGGGGGGACGGCGTTGGTTGAAAATCACCTGCGGCCTCGGTCGTGGCCGCGGGTGAGATTCGGCGCCCAGAGCCACCGGGGGCCTCAGCTCGCCGCCCACTCCCAGGTGTGGGCAGGTGAAACCCAGGCCCCGACACGCGCCGCCACCCCGGCGCCCAGCCGCGCCCCGGTGCGCGTGCTCCGGCCTCTCGTCTCTCACTCGGTGCTTTGCCTACAGGTCGCCGGCGCCCCGCCCTCGGAGCTCAAGCCGCTAGGACACGGGGGGGGAAGCTCTGCTGTCAGCACTCAACGAAGCTGGTGGTCTGGGGCGGCCGCGCGTGACTGCCCTCGGCCCCCCAGCCATTAGCCTGGGAGGCGCATCTGTGGACGCAGCGACCAAGGTGTGCTGTGGAGGGGAGACGCTCCGGGGCGTCTCCTCTTCGCGGCCAGTCCAGCTCCGCGTTGGATGCCACAGAGGGGTACCGCTTGGCTCTCGGATGTTGGCAGTGGCTCCTGAGTGTCATGCTGTAAGTGGCAGAGCCACTGTGGGAACCCCTGGTGTGCCGCTCCACACCCCATTCCTTCCCCAGGAGCCGTAAACACCTGTGAGCTTGGCGGTGAGCTGCGCTGGGCCAGCAAACGACCGGCAAGTAAGAGAATAAAGGGAAACAGGGTTAAAATACGTTTCCGGGGGGGGGGGGTGTTTGCCTAGAAGGGGGAGCCGTGCTGCTCATACCCTACAGACCCTTTCTGGATCCGGGAAAGCTGCATGGATGATCACTCCTGCGACTCAGCTTGTGAGAAACCATCATCACCCTGGACTCCTCATTTTGTCCAGTGTATTTTGGTTAAAAAAAAAAATCCCTCTTAGCTTTCTTTTTTTCCTCAAAATAAAGTTCTTTTCCTTTATTTGTTGTGTTTGTTTATGGCTTTGGTATACCTTGCGTGTCTCAAATTGCAATTCTGTTATTCCTGAAGAACCCCCCCCTCTTCTAGGACAATAACTGACCTTTATTTTTATATATATATATATATAAATAACAGCTCTGAGAGCGTTCAGATTCCCAGCTCACAGGCTGCGTGGCCCCCTGTGGCTCTCAGTAGGGGCCAGGGCCTCTAGGATTCTGTGAGCTTAACGCTGGCAGTGTACCTGCAGACACTGGTAATGTGGCTCAGGCGTGGGAACATGCTGGCTTCCCAAGTTGAGATTCGTTTCCCCATGTCTTTCCTCCTAGCCTAGGCCTGCCCAAACCCTCAGAGCTTCCCTGTTCCAGAACATTCTCCACAAACTAGATTCCCCCCCCCCCCCCCCCCCCCCCCGCCCTTTACTGTGGTACCGCAGGTTACATGGGAATCTGGTAATTACTTCCCTGATCTGTACTTTGCAGCTAGCGGTCTTAGATCCTAAGAGAACTGCTGGCGGGTCAACGGCAAAAGTCCTGGGCTCTTGGACATCTGGCCTGAGCGGCACTATTACATTCCTGCTGAAGCCTCAACTTTGGGAAAACAGCCCCCAGAAGTTAGTTTGGTTCCTGGCCTAGTGCTGCCTGGGGATCAGCTGTCAGCCGCTCCCAAGGCAGAGGCTCCGGGGACCTGCCCCAGGTCCACACTGCCAGCTTTCCCACCTGTGAACAGGTGCTAGATGGTACAGGGTGCCTACCGGTGGGCCCCGGGCCAAGGCTGTGATTGGCTTAGCTGGACAATGCCACTGTGATGTCAGCCCACTCCTGCTGTGAAATGGAGGCTCCTGAGCCCTGGAGGTCAGTGGAGCTGCCGTCCAGACACAGATCATGGTGAGCATGGGACCTTCTTGCCTCTGGCCCTTAAGTTTATTCCTAACTCCAGAGCTGTCCAGAACTGGACCCTGTTTCTTAGTGTGAACAGTGCTCCCCAAAGAGACCAGAAAACCAACATCCCCGAGGGCTCTGGTCAGGTGTAACTCGGGGCCACGGTCAGCTCCAGCTAGGGACTGGTAGTCGTCTGGACCCTCACGCTGCCCCCTCAGAATGGATGCTGACCCAGCGCTCCCCTTGGGGGCTCTCATTATACCTCATTTCCCCATCCTGGGGTTTCCCTTTGGGTATGCAATCAGATCCCGGTCCCAGCCAGGCCCTGATTTTGGCCTGGCCCTTGCAGAGTGGCGGATATGACCTCAACCTCTTCACCAGCCCTCCTGACTGCACCTTGCTGTGCTCCGTATGCCACGGGGTTCTCAAGAGGCCAGTGAGGTTGCCGTGCAGCCACATCTTCTGCAAGAAATGCATACTCCGGTGGCTAGCCAGGTGCTTGTGGGCACCCAAGAGGGTGGGAGGGCAGGGGCAAGGCCGGGGCCTGGAACAGAGACAAAGGTCTGCCAAGCAATGGCCGGAGTCAGCTGCCGAATCCCCTAGAACGCAAAAATACGCGGGTCCCTGCACCCTGCGGTATCTGCAGCTCGTGGCCCCAGCCTCAGAGCGGAGCTCCGCATGAACTTCCAGCTTGAGAAGGGAGCTCCTGGGAAGGCAGGTGGCTGCCACTCAGTCCCTTCCCACTCCCAACACTCCCCTCGCTCATGCCTCCCAGACAAAAGACCTGTCCGTGCTGCAGGAAGGAAGTGAAACAGAAAAAGATAGTCCATGTAAATAAACTCCGGAGGACCATCGGCCACTTGGAAGTCAAGGTAGCTTGAAGCACCCGTTCCCAACACCCTTCTTGCTCCCGCCGGGGGAGGGGTAGTGAGGAGAATCCTATCAGAACTGAGAGTTTCTGCTCCAGCAGCACAGACTGAAGCCTTGGGGTCCTGAGTTTGAGTCACATCTCTGCTGTGTGACTTCAGGCAAGTTACCTAACTTTTCTGAGCCTCCGGGGCGTCAGCTGTAAAATGGGGATTACACAGGATTTGTAGAGAATAGAGTGTCTGCTCAGACAGCCACTACTCTCCAGCCCCCTGCTTTTATAGAAGTAACTGGGGCGAGCCTCCTCCTTTTTCCCTCGAAAAAAATGCCATTAGAGCTTGGCAGTCTCCATCCGGCCTGGCTGAGCTCACGTGCTTCCCCCCCCACCCCCCCAGTGCAAGAACGCGGACGCTGGCTGCTTGGTGACGAGCCCCCTGGCCCATCGCAGGGGGCACCAGGACTCCTGCCCTTTCGAGCTGATGGCCTGTCCCAACCAGGGCTGCCCTGCACGGGTGCTGCGTGGGGCCCTGGCTGAGCACCGGCGGCGATGCCCACACGGGGCGCGGCAGCACTGCCCGCTGGGCTGCGGGGCCACCCTGGGCCCAGTGGAGCGCGCCCGCCACAACTGCTACCGGGAGCTGCGCGAGGCCTGGAGCCAGCGGCGCGAGCGCGGCCGGGGCCTGGTGCGGGGCCTGCTGCGGCGCGTGCGCAAGGTGCACCGCGCCACCAGCTTCCTCCGCAGGCAGCTGGCCCAGCTCGGGGACTTCCTGCGGGAGGACGAAGCGCTGATCGTGGCCGCCCCTCCAGAGGAGCCCGAGGCCACCCCAGAAGGTGGCACTGGGGCCGAGGTGGGGAGGGACCAGGGCCTAGATACCTTGTAATTGGAGGCGTAAATAAACCGCAGCCCAGGCCTGTGCCCCTGCCACCTCTGTGCTTGCCGGCCTCGCAGCTTGATCCCATGTGCCCCCCTGCCCCCCTTTCCGGGCACTACTGCCTTCACCCCGTAGGGTGTGAAGCCTTCTGCCCGAAGGCTCTTCTCCGTGCTCTCCATTTGCCTGGTCTCTTTTCCCTCGCATGTGACCTCACAGAGGTTTTCCCTGATCCTCTCCCAGGGAAGGGTATCTGCTTACTAGCTTCTCAGCCAGTCACACAAAAGGCTCAAAACGCTGAACTCATAGTAAAAGTCAATGCCTCACAATGCCTCACGAGGATTCCCCCCCCCCATTTGTCTCCAACCTCCAGCCTTTCCATTCCCTCCCTTCTCGTTCCCTGGAGCCACAAGCACGGTCTCCCCGACAGCCACGGGGGTCCATGCTTACCAACCTCAGCTCTGCCTCAGTCACCTCGATAAATCCTCTCCCACCGCCGCGTGTGCACCCACTGCACCCCGCTCCGCCCAGGGCACTAATTCCTTGCCCTTCCTCCGCCCACCCCTCTCCCCTCTAGCACCTGAGCTACTTGAAAACAGGGGTTTTGTTCTCCTCTGGTGTCTCCCAAATGCCTAGACCAGAACTTTGCACGTAGAATATGATCAATAAATATTTAAGAGACTCCAGAGTTACACGATCTATTCGTTAACCTGCGTTCCATCTCACACCAGACCATGAGCCCCGAGGCTGGACCTGGCTGCCCGCACCCGGCCGGGCTTGTCCCCACATCCCAGAATGCCGGCGGGGCAGGAGTCTTGGGATTCCTTCAGTGAACATCTCCTACGACTCCCTTTAAAATTTCCACTAAGGGGCGCCTGAGTGGCTCAGTCGGTTAAGCGTCCGACCTCATCTCAGGGCATGATCTCACGGTTTGTGGGTTCGAGCCCCGCGTCGGGCTCTGTGCTGTCAGCTCAGAGCCTGGAGCTGCTTCAGATTCTGTCTCCCTCTCTCTCTGACCCTCCCCTGCTCATGCTGTGTGAGTGTGTGTCTCTCTCAGAAATAAATAAAACATTAAAAATAAATATATAAAAAATGAAATTTCCACTAAAAGGCAAACCCTCCCCAACGGCCGCCGCCGCCACCACGCCGCTCGACACCGCCCCTCCAGGCCAGAAACGCCTCCGCCAGTTTCCGCTTCCTTTCGCGGCAGCCAGTGCCCACAGTAAAGATGGCGCCGAGCGCACAGCGCTGGTGACGTCACAGTCGTGGGCCATGACGCCATCTGCAGCGCGCCGGCAGTGAAGAGCGGCGAGCCGGTTCCCTCACGCGGCGGCGGCGGCGGCGGCGGCGGCGGCGACATGGCAGAGCCCGTGGCGGGGGTGGGCCGCTTCAAGGCCAAGTGAGCCGGGGCAGCGCGGCTGCGGGTGCCGCGCAGGGAGGGAGCGAGGTTCCTGCCAGGAAGAGCGACTGCGCCCGCCCTGGACCGGGCGCCCGTTGGGGCCCGGGGAGAGCCTGAGGGTGGTGTGCGGACTGGCCCGCAGGGGTTGTGGCGGCTGCGTTGTTACAGAGTCAGGGAGCTCGCGTCGGTTAAGTCAGGAGCTGGTTTAGGAGTTGCGGATGGAAAATTCTAAAGGAGGAAGGGGCGGGCTGAGCGCACGTCGAGGCTGGTCCTGGATGGCGGCGGGACGCCTCGATCCTCAGGTGGCGGCAGAAGAACCGCTCTGGGACAGGCGGCCGGGGGGCTCTCCCCAGCCGTCCCTCTTAACAGGACATCAGCCGAACGGTCCGCTGTGGCCCTGGAGGCCCCTCCTCCGGCCTGTGCTTATTCATTCCCCCATGGTCCCCTGGTGAACAGGCTGGTGAACCAGACAGAGTCCCATCCCCACCATGGGAGCTCCGTGTGATCGAATAAACACGTTAAGTAAATCATTTCTGTCGCTGGTAGTGACAAGCAACACCCGGTGCCCAGAACGTCTGTGTGGGATAGCCACCCGGGTTCAGGGGTTGGGGGACCCATTTCATCTTGGTTGTGAGGCTTCCCCCCAGTGGAGTTAGCGAGGCACCACTGAAATCCGGGCAGAGAGACCCCAGCCACATGCAGGGAACATCCAGTGTGACGCGGAAAAGGTCAGCAGAGGGCCCCCCCCCGCCCCCCAGCCAGGGTCTTGGAAATAGGTGAGGTGGTGACATCAACAGTTGCGTTCTGAAAGGTCGTTTTGGTGCCACGGTTTGAGGCAGAAGATCGGGGCCTGGACCAGCGGGGAGGCCGCAGAGCGGGGGGGGGGGGGGGGGGGGGGGGGGGGGGGGGGGGGGGGGGGGGGGGGGGGGGGGGGGGGGGCAGCATGAGGCTGCAGATGAAGGCTGCTTGGCCGGTGGGGAGGAAGGGGCCGGAGGGGGTTGGTGAAGGGGCCGGCTGGGCCCGAGAATGGAGCCGGCTGTTGCTCTGGGCTGGTACCCTGGGCTGGCCCTCCATGGCCAGCAGGGGGCCCCCAAGGCCCGGCCTCCTGGGCTCTGGGGACTCTGGGAAGCCTGGGCTGTCCTCCTGCATGAGGACATGGTGTGAATCACCACCCAGCTCCGGGCGTCCAGTCCTCTGTGACATGAGGGTACCAACACCCCCCCCCCAGCGCAAAGTGCTGCTGAGAGAAGATGACAGAAGAAGAGCCGCCTCCGACCCCCTGCACCCCTGCCTCTGCCTGGGAACTCCTCCAGGGCAGGGGCCTGTTGGGGAGAGCACCTGGCACAGAGCTAGGCACTGGGGACCAAGGGGTGGGTGACTCACTCTCTCTCCCCCCCGCCCCCCTCTAGCTATGCCGTCGAGCGCAAGATCGAGCCTTTCTACAAGGGCGGGAAGGTGCAGGTACCAGCCCAGGGCGGGGCAGAGTGGTGGGGCAGGCAGGGGCTAGAGACTTACCTTGGCTGAGACCCTTCTGTCACCAGCTGGACCAGACTGGGCAGCATCTCTTCTGCGCCTGTGGTACCAGAGTCAACATCCTGGATGTGGCCTCGGGGGCCGTGCTGCGGAGCCTGGAGCAGGTGAGGGTGGGGAGAGCCAGGGCAGGGGGCTGGTATGGCGGGCAGCCTGTTCTCACAGTATTATGTGTGCCAACCCTTGCTTCTAGGAGGACCAGGAAGATATCACTGCCTTCGATCTCAGCCCCGATGATGAGGTGGGTGGAGCGGGGTCAGGAGGCGGGCTCTGGGACCTCCAAATCAAACTTTGAGGACGTGTGGCCATGCCTCCACACTCGCAGCTGAACCGCATCCTCCCCCAGGTGCTGGTGACAGCCAGCCGGGCGCTCCTTCTGGCTCAGTGGGCCTGGCGAGAGGGTAGCGTCAGCCGCCTGTGGAAGGCAATACACACAGCCCCTGTGGCCGCCATGGCCTTTGACCCCACCTCCACGCTGCTGGCCACAGGTAGGTCACTGGCTGGGTGGCCGGGCTGGCTGGAGGGCACACGGTCAGGGGCCTTTGGGCACCGCAGCCCCTTCACTTCAAACGCGTTCCCCCAGGTGGCTGCGACGGGGCGGTGCGCGTCTGGGACGTCAAGCGGCACTACGGGACACACCACTTTCGGGGGTCGTCAGGGGTCGTCCAGTGAGTCAGAGTCCGCGGAGGGCGGGCGGGGCGTCAGGCCCGGGGCGGCACAGCTCACCTGCCCCACCCCACGTGCCCGCAGCTTGGTGGCCTTCCACCCGGACCTCGCGCGTCTGCTGCTCCTGTCCTCCGCTGCGGACGCCACCATCCGCATGTGGTCGCTGCAGGACCAGTCGTGCCTGGCCACAATGACCGCGCACTACAGTGCCGTCACCTCACTGACCTTTAGTGCGGACGGCCACACCATGCTGAGGTCAGCGGACAGCCCCCTGGCTACGCGGGAAGGGGAGGGCTACAGCTGACACTCGAGAACCGAGGTGACTGTCACCCCCCTCCCCACCCCACCTCAGCTCAGGCCGGGACAAAATCTGCATCATCTGGGACCTGCGGAGCCACCAAGCCACGAAGACCGTGCCGGTGTTCGAGGTGGGGGTTCCAGGAGACCGGGGCCGGTAAAAGGGGCGGGGAGGGGGTGGGTCTGCCCCCCTGACCTGCCCATCCTCAGAGCGTGGAGGCCGCCGTGCTGTTACCAGAGGAGCTGGCCCCGGAGCTGGGCGTGAAGTCCAAGGGCCTGCACTTCCTGACAGCTGGGGACCAAGGTGTGTGGGTGCAGGCCGGGGTGGGCAGCGGGGGCTGGGGGAGGGCCATGGACTCGAGTCCCAGCAGCGCCCCGTCCCCACACAGGCAGGCTGCGCGTGTGGGAGGCCGCCTCCGGGCGGTGTGTGTACACCCAGCCGCAGCCGCCGGGCCCTGGGCAGGAGCTGACGCGCTGCGCCCTGGCCCCTTCCGCCGGCATGCTGCTCAGTGTCACTGCCGACCACAACCTGCTGCTCTACGAGGCTCACTCCCTGCGGCTGCGTAAGCAGGTGAGCGCCGCCCCTGCCGCGCCCGAGGCCTGGGGTGCCAGCCCTGCACTCACGCGGCTCTGCCTCGTGTCCCTCCTGCCACCCCCAGTTCGCCGGCTACAGCGAGGAGGTGTTGGACGTCCGGTTTCTTGGGCCCGAGGACTCCCACGTCGTCGTGGCCTCCAACAGCCCCAGCCTGAAAGTGTTTGAGCTACAGACCATGGCCTGCCAGATCCTCCACGGCCACAGCGGTGAGCCGGCCGAGCTGATGCCCCGCGCTGTGTCCTGGGCTCGACCGCCCTCCTTGACCGTCTCCTCTCTGCTTTATCCCAGACATCGTCCTGGCCCTGGACGTGTTCCGGAAGGGGTGGCTCTTTGCCAGCTGTGCCAAGGTGATGCACCTGGGGAGGGCGGAGGTGTGGGTCCCAGACAGGGATCCCGGCCCAGCCTCTGCCCTCACCCCTTTCGTTCCCAGGATCAGAGCATCTGTATCTGGAGAATGAACAAGGCTGGCAAGGTGGCCTGTGTGGCCCAGGGCTCCGGGCACACACACAGCGTGGGCACCATCTGCTGCTCTAGGTAGCGGGTCAGGGCCGGGGTCCATGGTGTTGCAGAACCCTGCTAATGGGGTTCCCACTCGGGGAGACGTTGCGGGGGAGGTTTTGGCCTTGATCTTGGAGGCTCGAGACTAGGGGTGTGCAGCAGCATGCCAGCCCCCCCCCCCCAGGTGCTGCTGGAAGTGGAGGCTCCTCAGAAGTGCTCTCGGGGCTGGGTGAATAAAAGGGGAGAGCCTTGGGGTGCCTGGGCGCCTCAGTCAGTTAAACGTCCGGCCCTTGATTTCAGTTCAGGTCACTATCTCACTGTTCACGGGATTGAGCCCCACGGTGTGGGGCCTTTTGGGAATCTCTCCCTCTCTTTCTGTCCCACCCCTGCTCGTGCTCTCTTATTTTCTTTCTCTCTTTCTCTTTCTTCAAATAAATACACTTTAAAAAGTAGGAAGTGGAGATAGTTTTCAGGACAGAAAGAACAGCCGTGAGCCAGGTTCACGTACAGGAGACGTTTTCTCCTCGGAAGGGTTGGGGTTGTTGTGACCCAATCAGCAGCTGTGGTGGGCCAAGGGTAGGTGGTGGAGAGTGTGGAGAAGTGATCTCAGAGGCTGTCTGCATTCTGGAACAGTCCCTCTGGTTGGAACCATGGTCCTGCAGACTCAGGCCGTGATGCCCTGGGAGACAGGGCTGGCCAGGACTCAGCAGGTGTCTCCCTTTACCCCAAATCTGGCCTCAGGCTGAAGGAGACCTTCCTGGTGACGGGCAGCCAGGACTGCACCGTGAAGCTGTGGCCTATCCCTGAAGCCCTGCTGTCCAAGGGCGCATCCTCGGACTGCGGTCCTGTCCTTCTCCAGGCTCAGGCCACACAGCGCTGCCATGAGAAGGTGACAGCACGTGGCACATTGGGGCACGGCTATGGCAGGGCCCTTGCCAGGATGGGGGTCTGAGTCGCCACCTGCTCCTGCCCCCAGGACATCAACAGTGTGGCCATCGCCCCCAACGACAAGCTACTGGCCACAGGCTCGCAGGACCGCACAGCCAAGCTCTGGGCTCTGCCGCAGTGCCAGCTGCTGGGCGTCTTCTCAGGCCACCGGCGTGGCCTCTGGTGCGTCCAGTTCTCGCCCATGGACCAGGTGCTGGCCACGGCGTCGGCTGACGGTACTGTCAAGCTGTGGGCGCTGCAGGACTTCAGCTGCCTCAAGGTAAGCTACTGCCCCCCGCCCCAGCCCCGGCCCCCCTCCCCGGTGCTGGCTCACGGCCTCCCCTCCCCGCCCTGCAGACGTTCGAGGGCCATGATGCTTCTGTGCTGAAGGTGGCCTTTGTAAGCCGCGGTACGCAGCTGCTGTCCAGGTGAGGGGTCTGGGGGTGGGGGTTGGGGTGAGCTGCGGGGGGGACCCCAGTCCTGAGCCCCCTCCCAATCCCTGCCCCAGCGGCTCTGATGGCCTCGTGAAGCTTTGGACCATCAAGAACAACGAGTGTGTGAAGACTCTGGATGCCCACGAAGACAAGGTCTGGGGGCTGCACTGCAGCCGGCTGGACGACCGTGCCCTCACGGGTGCCAGTGACTCCTGTGTCATCCTCTGGAAGGTATGTGGGTTTGCAGGGGGAGCAAGCGGGGTGCGTGCCGGTGCTGGTCTGACCTCGCTGTGACCCTAGGATGTGACCGAGGAGGAGCAGGCAGAAGAGCAGGCCAGGCGGGAGGAGGAGGTGGTCAGGTAAGTCTGGGGGTCCTCGCCTGGCTCCCCGTCAGTACCCTCCTCCGGTCAGCCACGTCCCACGTATCATGCCTGGAGTAGGGTACACAGGCGTCAGTTATGCTTATGGCATGGGGAAACTGAGGCTGGGAGCAGCAACACACGGGGTGCTCCAGGCCAGGATGCTGATCCTGAGTCAGAGCCCAGATGGCTCTGCCTTCAGTCCCCACCAGGTCCCTCAGTGCCCCTGCTCTCCTGCCCCCCACCCCCCGTCTCCCCCCCAGGCAGCAAGAACTGGACAACCTGCTCCATGAGAAGCGGTACCTGCGGGCCCTGGGCTTGGCCATCTCCCTGGACCGGCCCCACACTGTGCTGACTGTCATCCAGGGTCTGTGCTGCCTTGGGCTACACGGACGGTCGGGTCTTGGG
The DNA here is from genome assembly GCF_003009895.1 of Hyaena hyaena. Classification (NCBI taxonomy): domain Eukaryota; kingdom Metazoa; phylum Chordata; class Mammalia; order Carnivora; family Hyaenidae; genus Hyaena; species Hyaena hyaena. The sequence continues at coordinate 984,496 of NW_024080917.1, read as the reverse complement.
TCTGTCTTGCGCCCCTTCCCTGGGACTCAGTCACCCTCTTCCCCTGCCCCCCACAGCCATCCGGAGGGACCCTGAGGCCTGCGAGAAGCTGGGAGCCACGGTGCTGCGGCTGCGGCGGGACCAGAAAGGTCAGGGCGGGCGGGCAGGCTGGGCACTGGCCAGTATGGGAGAGGCAGCCAGCCAGCAGGCGGGTCTGACCGTCCTTGTCACCCGCAGAGGCCTTGCTGCGCTTCTGTGTCACGTGGAACACCAACTCGAGGCACTGCCACGAAGCCCAGGCCGTGCTGGGCGTGCTGCTGCGGCACGAGGCGCCGGGGGAGCTCCTGGCCTACGAGGGTCTGCAGGCCTCGCTCGAGGCCCTGCTGCCCTACACCGGTACGCGGCGGGGTGGGGTGCCTGGCGGGGCAGACAGCGGCCAGCCAGACCCCCTGACGTCCCTCTGCCCCCCTCCAGAGCGGCATTTCCAGCGGCTCAGCCGGACCCTGCAGGCAGCCACCTTCCTGGACTTTCTGTGGCACAACATGAAGCTGCCCCCCCTGCCCGTGGCCCCTTCTGTGGCCCCCTGAGCTCTCTGAAACATGCTGAAAGGTTACTTTTCTACCCTGACGCCCTGTGTCTGTGGGGGTGTGGTGGTGTCCCAGCTCCCAGCGACGGCCAGCCCTGCCCCTGTGCGCCGCCCTGGCCCTGCCCCTGAGTACAGACACGAGGTGTGGATCCCGCAGAAGAGCTTTACTCAGGCCGTGGGGGCGGAGACTTCCCAGCCCTTGCCTGCCCAGTGTCCCGCCCTCACAGGCTCCTCCCCAGCCCTGATGGTGGCTGGCGTCAGTTCTGCCCCAGGTCTGGAGCCGTTGACTTGCCCTCTGCCCACTTGCACACACCCTCAGGGGGGTCCTTGCGCGCCAGTGCCCTGCGGGTGATGGTGCAGCAGCGGCTCTGAATGGCGCTCCGCGGAGGTCGGGCAGGCACGGTAGGGGGCAGGGTCGTGGCCTGGGGCGCCTCAGGGGAACCTTGGGCCACTCCCACCCTGACGTCCTCTCCGTTGGCCTCTCGGTGGAGCCCCGATCTGCTCAGGAGCGCGCCCAGGCCCTCAGGTCGCAGCAGCACGGCTGGGAGAAGACCTGAGCGCCCGCCGAACCTGTGAGGAGGGCGGGTTTTGGCCAGCACTGGGTCCGGCCCCGCCCTCTTGGGGCCCCGCCCCCCCCCGCTGGGCCCGCCCCGGCCCCGCCCCCACTCACCGGCACAGCCACCAGCCTCGGTCTGAGGTCTCCAGCACGCGCACGCGCGCCCCTGCGGGCACGGACAGTTCATCCTCGTGGTTGCTCTCATAGGCGCGGGCAGCGCAGAATTGGGGCCCTGGGAGTGGGCGTTCGGGGTCACTTGCAGGGTCGCAGAGGCCGGGGTCCCCACTTCATGATCTCCCACGGAATCAGCATCCCCCTGATAGTGGGGACCACGGAAACCCACTGGGGCCCCGGCTCATTGTGAGGACCAAGTACACTCTTTGGGGCCACTGTCGCCCCCATGCCCTCTCTCCTCCCTCTTGCGCAGGCGTTTCCTATGGCCCAGCTTTGCCAGGCTGCCCAGAGGTGGTGGCTGACTTCGGGTGGGGAGGAGGGCACTCGCGTACCACCCCTTCCGAGGGCCTGTCGCTCTTGGCCCGCGGCTGCTTCCTCCAGGTAGGGAGCAGGAAACCATGCTGTCTGCTGGTCTTCGTTTGCCACCAGCCACCAGCCTGTGAGCAAGAGGTGGGCGGGAGGTTCAGGCCCCCAAGCCCGCTGGGGTCCTGGGGGCAGATGGGCGAGGCCTCACAGTCCTGTGCGCCCCACCTGAGGGGTGCCGCAGCAGCACGTCTAGGGCCTCCTGGGCCTGTGCTTGGAAAGGCTGGCCCCGCGTGTCCTGGGTGCTGAAGGGCTGCAGGCAGCGCAGGCTCTGAGCCTCCAGGCTACGGATGGCGAGGCTGTCAGGCGGGCGGGTCGGGGGCTCTTCAGGGGCGGGCAGGATCACCAGACTGGGAAGGGCGGCAGGTGCAGGCGAGAAGTCACGCCACCGCAACCCGCCCAGCCTCAGCCCGTCCGTGGGTCCCGACAGAGGCCTTCCTCCTCCCCTCACCCTCTCCCCCAGCCTCCAAGTTCCGCGGGCAGGGAGCTGGGGGCGAGTCAGGCACCTGCCAGGTGGCAGCGTGGGCTCCAGGTCCAGGGGTTGCGGCGCAAAGAAGCCGGTGAGCGCTGGGCTCTGGGACACGCGCTCCGCCGCCTCCAGCAGCGCCCGCGAGTAGGTCTCCAGCAGCCGCAAGCGCGCTAGGCCGCGGCCCGTGCGCCCCCCGCGCACCAACAGCGGTGTGTCTGCGGCCACGACGGGAACAGGCGGTGGGACCCCCGCCCCAGTGTTCCCTCCACCAGGCCCCTGGCGCCCCGCCCCTCCCGGAATCCCTGCGGGCCTCACCGCGAAGCTTGGGGAGAACACGGTCTGATCTCCGTAGCAGGCCCGCCTCTACCGGGAAGGTTTCCTTGAGGGTCTTCTGGGGGAGAACCGCCAAATCGGTCTCTGAGAGTCCACTGGTTCCCTTGGGAGGGTGAGGGTCCCTTGACGGGATGGGGGTCGTAGGGGTGGACGCCCTTACAGGCGCAAAGGCAAAGGCCCAGGAGGGGGTCATTGATGGCTCCTGCAGCGGGGGAATCGGGGTCCCTCAGCCTCACTCACATGGAGTGTCTTGAACTCCTCCCAGCTCCTGCGCACAAAGGTTTCGCTGTCGTCTGACCAGCCCACAGAGAACGCAAATGTCTGTTGGGAGAAAAGTTGGAGCCACCTTGGAGGGGCCGGGCCAGGAATTACCTCCTTCCCTGGGGCTGCAGGTGTTCCCACCCCCTGTCATACCTGCAGCCGCTCTGTCTGCACTAGGGCCAGGGTGCACACGGACACGGGGTGCCGGGCGCCTGCCATCGCTGGTGCCTCACGCATCAGGGACCTGGGCTTCTGGGGCTAGCCGAGGATCCCGCTGAGACCTTGCTCACAGGGAAGAGGGGGCTCCCCTGCACCCGGAAGACTGATTGGAATTCCCCAGGGACGTCCCGGACCTGCCAGGTCCTAGCAGCACGGCCCTGGCCTGCCCTGCTGGGCCTAGGAGGGGGGAGCGTGAAGGGGAAGTTGGGTGTGGGTGGGTGTGACTGTAGCTGGAAGCTCTCTGGCCTGAGTCTGGCCACAGAAAGAGGAGGGACAAAGCCATCAAAGTGCCGCCGGGTTTGGGTTCGGCCTACCTCTCGGCACGCCCTGTGGTGGGGGACTAGGGAGGGCCTCCTCCAGGGCGAGCCCCGTGGCCTGTCTTTGAACTCACCCGGAAAGCTGAACGCGTCGAAGTCAGGAAGCAAGGACCCAGTGCTAAGGGTTTTGTGAAGGTCGTTTGGCTTAATATCGGTATTGGAAGAAGCATCTCTTAATGTTCCCAAATCACAGTGGGAGAAATCTGTATCAAATGGTTAATGTCAGTGTTTCTGGATGTGTCGGTGAGGAGTGGGCCTCACAGACCCAGAGGATGGAAGTGACTTGGGGGGCAGGACAAAGAAGGCCTGTCTGCGTCTGCAGTCACTGGCACTTGGGGGAGGTGGTGACTAGGATGGTTTTGAGAGCTGCCTCTGAATTTCTGATTTATCACAATTTACTGCAGTTATAACCTCTGAAATCACAGGTGACTGAGGTGACGACAGGTTAGAGCCTGGAGTCCGCAGCTGACATGCTCACGGGCCATACATCTCTGGGCCGCTTCCTTATAGGGAAGACTTCCCAAGCTCCATCCAACCCTAGCACGCTTGGCCTTTCCTGCCCTTGGGGCCACCAGCTCTATGTTGGGACTCCTACCCCAAGCTGTCCAGGGAGGGGTTAGCCCCTAGGGCATCCCTCCCAGAAACCACCCTGGCCGTGACAAAGGGCCCTTGTGTATCCGTCCAACCAGCAGCTCTCTCTCTGAAGCCTTCAAACCTTCCCGGGTCTTGGCCCAGGCATTGAACACCTGCGGACCTGAATTGCAGGTGTCTTCAGCCCGGCCGTCACGCTCTCGCCCAAGCTCCGCGGGGCCCAGCAGGCCTGGCAGGGGCCAGGGTGGGGCCGACTTCTCCCCCAGGAAGACGAGAAAAGCTGGGGAAGAGTTAGTTTATTCACAGCCAGGGACCTGGAAGGCTGGTGAGACCCCTCCCTGCCCCACCTGACAGCCCCTGCTTCCTTCCTCTCCCCTCTCCTTGGTCCCCAGCCTCACCTCTCACTGGGACAACTGCCCCCTCCTTGCATGTCCCTGCTCCTCACTAGCTCCCATGAAATCCATTCTCCAGAGACATCTTTGCCAAATAGAAATGGGGTGTGATGAGGTTTTGGGGTAATGGGGGGAAGGTCTGGGGCTGACAGCCAAGAAAGAATTCTTAGATATCTTTGGTGCAAAAAGGTGATTTTATTTTTTTAATGTCTTTTTTAAAATATTTATTTTTGGGAGAGGGAGAGAGACAGCGTGAGCAGGGGAGGGTCAGAGAGAGAGGGAGACACAGAATCCGAAGACAGGCTCCAGGCTGAGCTGTTCAGCACAGAGCCTGACGGGGGGCCCGAACCCACTAACCATGAGATTATGACCTGAGCCCAAGTCAAGGCACCTGAGTGGATCAGTCCATTGAGCGTCCACTCTTGATTTCGGCTCAGGTCATGATCCCAGGACTGTGAGGTCTAGCTGCGCTTCGGGATCCATACTGAGCAAGGAGCCTGCTTGGGATTCTCTCCCCCTCCACTGCCCCTCCTTTGCTTTCTCTTTCTTAAATTAGAAACAAACACAGAAATGGGATCAGGTTGGGGTAGCCCTGCCCCAAATTGTCCAGCACCTTCCTATGGTCCTTAAAATAAATTCCCAGCTCCCAGGGCAGCTGCTGAGGCCTTCCTGTGCTCCTGCCTGCCACCTTTGGGTCTCTCCTCTCACCACCTTCCCCAGGCCCTGTCCCACTGACCGACCTGCCCACGCAAGAGGCCAAGGCCCTCTCACCTCCAACCTTGGCCTTGCCTGCCCTCCTTAGCTGGTTGCTCATCCTTCAGGCCTCTGCCTAAGGGTCACCTCAATGAGGCCTCTCTGATTTACCATGCGCTGTTCTTGTTCCCCACCACAATTTGTAAGTGAACATTTTATGTCTGACTCCTTTTTTGTTTTGTTTTTACTTTTCATGTCTTTTTTTTTTTTTTTGTCTGAGAGAGAGAGAGACAGCGTGAGCAGGGGAGGGTCAGAAAGAGGGAGACACAGAATCTGAAACAGGCTCCAGGCTCTGAGCTGTCAGCACAGGGCCCGACGCGGGGCTCGAACCCACGAACCGCGAGATCATGACCTGAGCAGAAGTGGGATGCCCAACCGACTGAGCCACCCAGGCGCCCCTGCCTTTTCCGTCTTGACCCCTGGACAAGGAGCTGAGGTCAGGGGCGCATCTTGTGCCCACACTGACTCGCGCCTGGACCAGCACTTGGAACAGCCTAGGCACTACACCAGTACCTGCATAAAGAATGAAAGTACGTACGGAGGCTGAGGCCCCCTCCCCACGTGGAAACCACCGCTGGAGGCGAGCGGGAGGACCCGGGCTACTCAGGCCCCGCCCGCGTTGCCAGGCGCCCGTTGTCATGGCGCCGGCCGCCCGGGCGGACCCGCGGGCCCAGGCCCTAGCGCGCGTCGCACTCTGTGCTCTCACCGCACCGTCTTTGGTCGCCATGGCGCCGCGCGGCCCGCTGCGGGGCGCGCCCCAGCTGAGGGCACAGAGCCTGGCCGCGGGCACGCGGGGCGGTCAGGGCAGAGCGATGGGGGCGTCCCGGGCCCGAACACGGACTTCGCCTCCGTCGCGGCAGCCCGAGTCCACCGCGCGGCCGCGGCGCGTTTTCCACAACACGCTGCTCTTCTACTGGAGGAAGCGGGAGCGCCGGCCCGGACGGCGCAAGCCGGACTCGGGACGTGGATCGAGGCCCCGGGGCGCGGCCAGGACCCGAGCTGCCGGCCCCGCGCCCGCGCCGGCCCGGACCCCGGCCTCGGGCTCCGCGGCCTCTCCCTCGCCGTCCCCGGCCCCCAGCCCCACCTCCCTGCCGGACCCCGCCCCGGCCCCGGGCCCCGCCCCCAGCCCCTGCCCCGCCTCCAGCCCGGCCTCCCCGCCCGAGGCGGAGCCCGCGCCCGCGCCCGCGGCGCGCGCGTCCGGGTCCTGTGGCCGCGCCCTGTCGGCGGCGCGCGCGCTGGCCTGGAGGCCGACTTGGAGGCCCATCTGGAGGCCGAGCTGGCCCGGCAGGCAGTGCGCGGGCAATATGGCGGCGCCCGGCGAGAGGGGCCGCTTCTACGGCGCGAGCCTCTTCTCTTTTCTGCCCGGCGGCGCGCGCTCCGAGGTGATGGACGACCTAGTGACCGATGCGCGCGGCCGGGGCGCGGGGCGGAGAGATGCCGCTGCCTCGGCCCCGACGCCAGCCCCGGCGACGACCTCCGATTCTCAGGGCGCCGAGGAGGACACGTCCCGGAGGCGGCCCTGCAGGGCCTGCGTGGACTTCAAGACGTGGATGCGGACGCAGCAGAAGGTGCAGATGCCCGGGGCTGCCACCTCTCCGCAGAGGCCCGCGGGCCCGGCTGACCCCTACTCCCGGCCCGCACAAGCACCCGGGCCCTCGGTCCCCACACCTTGTTCTCAGGCCCCCGGGCCGACCTCCACGGTCGGGCTCTATGGCCGACAGACTTGTGCCCCTCTGGGTAGGCTGTCCCCAAACCTTGCCCCGAGGGAGGCCCGGCCTTTGGGCTCTCAGCCACGCGTGTGCCGGGTCCGTGGGCCAGGACGCCTGGGTCTCCAGTCAGTGAGCCTCTGGGTTGGGGCTGGGAAAAGGGGAGTTGTGTAGCCTCCTGGTCGGGAGAGGCGAGCTGACCCTTGGTCGATCTCCTTCCGCAGCGGGACGGCAAGTTTAGGGAAGATTGTCCTCCGGATCGCGAGGAACTGGGCCGCCACAGCTGGGCCGTCCTCCACAGCCTGGCCGCCTACTACCCGGATCTCCCGACCCCGGAACAGCAGCAGGACATGGCCCAGCTCATACATTTATTTTCCAAGTTTTACCCGTGTGAGGAGTGTGCTGAAGACATAAGGAAGAGGTAAGTTGTGTCCGCCTCACCTGTAGGCAGCCGAGCACCGGCCTGGGCCTGGGGCCCCTAGCTGATGTCATAAAGGGGGTCCTGGACAAGAGGTGCAGAGGTGACAGGGTTTCCCAGAGCAGGGATCACCAGCAGTGAGCATTCGATCAACTGATCTAATTGGATCTCAAAAGCCAAGCTGCTGGGGGCTGCTGCTTTCTGCAGCCAGAAGCGCCTGGCCGGGCTTCACTTACAAAGCCCCTCGCTCAGTACTCATGGAGGGTGGCGCAGGTTAAGGAGTCTGCTTTGCCTCGCTGCTGACTTCAAGACCTTGAGAACCCACTGCTTTTGCTTCCTTAGAGCCCCCTTGTCCTCCCTGGGGGACCCAAGAGCTGTAATTGTTGTTTCTGGGCTGAGTGTTGGGCGCCAGGGCAGCCTTTGGAGCCTGGGCGGTTGGAACAGGTCCCTTGCTAAGCTGATGCAGCAGAGCTCCAGGTGATAGAAATGGATCTGGTTTTCAGTTAGGCCTTCGTGCCGCCCCGCCCCTTCCATACACTGCCTGGGGCCAGGGATGCTGGGGGAGGCTTCTTGATTGTTATGAGGTTGTAAAGTTCAATGACTTGTGCCTTACTTAAAGTCTGGCTCCGAGCTCTCGTCGTCGGGGTTTGCCACGCTGCTCTGGAAGGGGGCCAAGCAGGCCCTAGGCCTGTCATTGCTGGACACCGCAGGACCAGCCCTGTTCTGGGAATTTCTGTCTCTCAGAGCCCAAGGGCACTCTGGGTGTCGCTGACAGCAGCGTCCCAGCTCTCCTCCCTGGTGGCGCAGGCGAGGCGCTGGAGGGGCAAGGGCAGTGGGGCCACCACCCGCCCGTCCCCACCCCGCCCACGATTCCGCCACACAGGATATGCAGGAACCAGCCGGACACGCGCACTCGGGCACGCTTCACCCAGTGGCTGTGCCACCTGCACAACGAAGTGAACCGCAAGCTGGGCAAGCCGGACTTTGACTGCTCGCAAGTGGACGAGCGCTGGCGGGACGGCTGGAAGGACGGGTCCTGCGACTAAGCGGCGGCGGCAGAGCCGTGGGACAGCAGCCGGGGCCTGCGGGCAGCCGGGGCCTGCGGGCAGCCTGGCCAGGGGGGGGCGGCGCACTCAGTAAAGTGCATCCAAACCGGAGCCTGTCGTGTCTCAGTTGGGTAGTCCCCAGACGCTGCTCATGGGGCCCTTCCCTCTCAGGTTTGGAGTGAACGTGGAGGTGCCTGCTGCAGACACCCCGCTGGCCCCTCCTAGGCCAAGGCCCCGGGGGGGCTGCAGGTGAAGGAGGCAGGAGCCACCCAGGCTGTGCCTTCCGTTCAGGATGCGGCCTCCTGCTCCCCCGGCGGCCTGGCACCCGCTTCCCTGCACCAGAAGGTGACAGGCCTGCCTGGGCTCCCTATCCCGCTCCTCCTCAAGGCTAGGCCGCTGTCTCCCCACCCTGTAGCTAGAGACCGCTGCGTTGCCGTGACCGGTGACCGTGACCGGTGACCGCAGCCCCGTAGGCTGTGTGCTGTCTGAGATCCGGAAAATGCCCCGGGGGCTGAGGCCCCGCCCTGCTCGCCCCGGGAGGAGAGCACAGGCAGGCTGCTCCGAGGACCCCCAGCGCTGCTGCCTGCTCCCACGCAGCGCTTACCTGGACCAGGCTCATCAGAGGCTTGTGGGGCCACAGCCTCCTCTGAGCTTGAGACCAAAATAAATGCTGGAGAAGTGACCGAGGGCCTGGCTTCCGTGTGTTCTGTGCCGGGACCTGCGGCGAGGGTCAGGGCCTGCCGTCGCTGCTCCGGGCAGCCGCTTCCTTCTGTCCAAGTTCTGCTCCTCAGGAGGGCAAGGCCCAGGGCAGGAGCAGCCCAAGAAGCCTGGTGCCGGAGCTGAGGGCGGGTCAGAAGCGGGTGGGAGGGCAGATGGCACCCAGTCCTTGAGGCCCCGGCAAGGACTTTGTGTTAACACCCGCCTCCCGTGACTGGAAGGTCTTGGAGGATTTGGTGCTGAGGAATGGCAAGCTGACTCCCGAAAGGCTCCTCTGGCTGCGGGTCTGGGGTGAGAGCAGGGAGGGCAGGCCTGTGACCGCTGACAGGAAGCCTGCCCCGGGGTGGGTCAGAGCAGATAGCTACGCCTTGGCAGCAGAGCCACGAGAATGTAGCCAGAGCGGACCATGGTTTGGGCCCCAGCAGCTGGGAGGACCAAGTAGCTCTGAGTATCAGGTCCCTGGAGAAGCTGTAGGTGGAGCAGGCTTGGGGGTGTGGGTGTGGTGACCTGCATTTAGCTTCTGAGCCTCCCCGATCTGCTCTGCCTTACCTGCTTGCAGCCGTGGCCCCCAGGCGGAATGGGCCTGCAACAATAGGCCCCATCCCTGGGGTCCTAATGCCCCAGTCATGGTCATGTCTATGCCCACGGTGCCGGCTCCGGCTTCGGCAGGGCCTCCCCAGGGAAGACAGTGGTGCAAAGCAACTGGAGGCAGCGAGCAGCCAGCAGAGAAATTGCTCCGCTTTCCTCCCCCAGATGGACTTTCCCTCGCACGTGGCTTCCTTCTGGCCTCCCAAGTCACCTGCTAGCTGGGGAACCAGCTGGCTTCTAGGGAAGCTGGGCTTGGCTCGGGAGCACACCGCCTGGATGTGCTCTCCCTCCCGCCCTGCCTTGTTTCCCTCTTCCTATAACTCTGGCCTCCTGGAGGCCCCCCCACCCCCAGTCCAGGCGAAGACAAGTGGGATTGTAGGTCAGGGGGACGTTCTGGCCTGAGCTGTCAGCACATAGACCAAGGGAGTGAGCAGAGAGGGAGGAGAAAAGCCCCAGGATCGTGCCCTGGGGCCCCCAGGGTTCAAAGGTCCCACGAGGTCACAGGTTGGACAAAAGAGAACCCCAGAAAGGCGATGAGGAAGGGCTCCTGAAATAGGAACCGGAGAGCGTGACATCCGGAAGCGTGGGGCGGGGATGTGTGACTTGCCCCTGGGACCGCAGGAGCAATACCAGGGCGCAGCTGGGCAGGAAGTGGGGTCAGGAGTGGACATTCGCTTTCCACACCTAAGAAAGCAGCCCCTTGGGATGCCGACGGAAGTGGTCATGCAAGAGAGGCAAATGGATGGTGCTCAGGACAGACCAGGAGCTGCCGGTGACACATGAGGGTGACAGACGGGACGCACAGTGGAGTGGACCACACCTCTGGCCGCACCTGCCCAGGGAAGGCTTCCACACTGGGACTGGACCAGGCATCAGCGTCTGTCCGCACGGACAGCACAGCACGGGCCCTCTGAGCACCACTGGCTTTCTGAAGTGATGAGGGAGCTCAGTGAGCTGCCTGTTCCTGATCTGAAAACGGGGGGCTCTAACAGTCCCTGCCTCCCACGGTCGTGGTGCAGCACCTGGGACTGTAAATGCTCAAGAAATTCAAACTTTTCCTATCGATGCTGGAGACAGAAGCACAGGGTGGTCCGGGACCCTGCCGGCTGGCCTAGAAGGAACCGGGGGAAGGGGCCCTGTGTGATGTGGGCTGGCAGGTCTGTGCAAGAGACCCCGCAGGCGCCCCGGCTTGGCCACACTCCCCATCTCTCATGCCTCTTCCCACCGTGTGGCCCCAAACTAAACACGTTGGCCACAAACAAGTCGGTTGGGGAGACCCAGGAGTGGGAAGGGCTCAGTGAAGACCCTTGGAATGACAGCATCCAGCCACAGGAGAGGAGCAGAAGTGCCCCCCACTCCCATTCACGCTGGCCCGCGGGCTCTGTCCTGGATCGGCGCCTCCGATGGGGCAGAGGCTCTCCCTCCCGGTCAGGGAGGTCAAGACCCTCCCAAGGAGAAGCTAAGGTGCAAGGGATGGGTTCACAGGAAAGCGCCCAGTAACTTATCTCTGATCCACAGGGAACCAGGGACGGGGAATCGGGGTCCCCTTCCCTGAGGGCTGGTTGGGGAAGACGCTGGAGCCCTTGCGCCTCCTTTACCCCTTCACTCTCAAAAGGGCTCCGCTCGCAGGGGCGGGGTCAGGTCAGCCTGTCCCTGAGCCCGGCGTCTGCCTCCCTTGCTGACTCGGGACCCCACCTGTGAGGGCGGCGTGGACTCCCACGGCCCCGCGCGTGGTCTGCATCTCAGACCCGGGTTTAGCAGGTGAAGGAAGCGGGGGGGCGGGGGCGGGGCGGAGGGAGGGGCGGGCTCCAGCCCCGGGCACGGACCAGTCGGCGGGGGGCACCGGCTCGGCCCCGCCCCGCGCGCCCCCGCCGCGGCCGGCGCGCGCTCCCGGGAGGCGGCAGCAGCGGCGGCGGCACCGGCAGCCTCGGCAGCACACCCGGGCGGCCTCGGGCGGGGCCGGCTGCACGGACGGACAGACAGAGGGCGCCGGGGGCGCGCGTCTCTCCTGCGCCGGCCATGGAGGGAGCCTCGTTCGGCGCGGGCCGCGCGGGGGCCGCCCTGGATCCCGTGAGCTTCGCACGGCGGCCCCAGACCCTGCTGCGGGTCGCGTCCTGGGTGAGTGGCCCCAGTCCCGGCTGCCGCCCCGGTCCCCCAGCCCGCCTCGCCGCGCATCCCCCGTCCCTTCCTGCTGCCCCTAGCCCCTCGCCCCCATCCTTGTCCCCGGGGGCCCCTCCCCCGCCGGCCGCAGGTTGGGGTGACGTCACCGGGCTGGGCGCGCCCACCTGCGGGAGGGGGAGGGGCGGGCGGCAACCGCCGGGGACCTTGAGAGGTCACCGCCCGCCGCCCCCATCCTCCAATTTCTCCTTAGGTCCGCCTCTGATCCCTACCTCAGCCCTCGCTCCGTTTTTCTTGTTCTCACGACCTGGAAGCGGGCGCAGGGGCGGGGACGGGATGGGCGCGAGCGCTCCAGCTCAGCACGAGGAGGGGGCTGTGGGAGTGTATCAGGCAGAGCTTCCACCTGCTTCTCCCCCACACACATCCTCCAGGCTCCTCCGAAGGGAACTGGCCCTTTCCCAGGCCCCCCAGTTGCAATTGTGAGTGTGGGGGGTGCTCTGGGACCCCACTGGGTGGGGCAGCAAGAAGGGGCTCCGCACTGGGATGGCTTCCTCGGGGTGGTGTGGGAGGGAAGATCTGGGGACAGCCTAGCCTAGTGGGGCATCCCTAGAGGGGGCGGCCTGCTCCTTCCGCGAACCCCTCCAGGCAAGAAAGATGGAGAGGTGGGGGGTGACGATACATGGGTTTTGTGTAGCGGGCGGCACCTGGTGCCAGCCGCACCTGCTCGCTTGTCTTCAAGGAGAGCGATGCCCAGGGCGGGCTGACTTGGGGCAGACACCCCTGTGTCCTGGTGCCAGCCCCGGTGTGACTTGCGAACCACCCTGGGGGGACACATCCGTGCCCCACACCTCGATTTCCCTCCGGACCTCATCTCAAGGAGCTGGAGAGGGAAGGGAGAGAAATGAAGTTGAAACTGGAGGTCTGTTTTTAGAAACACGGGGCTGCCCAGGGCTAAAAGAGCAGCATGTGGTCCAGGGGTGCCTGGCTGGCTCAGTCTGTACAGCATGTGACTCAGGGTCATGAGTTCAAGCCCCATGTTGGGCTTGGAGCCTACCCTAAAAAAAATAAGTAAATAAAATGTAAAATGACTGTGGTCTGCTGCCAGCTGCCTTCCAGGCTTTGTGGGCACGGGATGCTGAGGTCTGACTGAACCCCAAAGGTTAATAGTATTGCCCTTTGAGCCCAAACACTTATGATGCTAATAATCAGTCATGGGGGCTGTCAATCCCTTGGATGCCTGCCAAGTCCAAGTGCAGCACGCTGGGTGGGCCCTAGTACTCCGTGAGCTGTACCTTTGACTGTATTTGACATGTTAGGAAGCAGGGCCACACAGCGCCCAGATGCTGAGGGTGGGTTCTATGCAGAGCCTGGGTGACAGCTGTGCAGCTGTCCCTCCGCAGCTCCCCCCTGTGCTCTGGCCCCTTTCTTCACACCTGCCTCCTGAAGCACCACTCGCTGGAGCCAAGGAATCACTGGTCCAGGTAAAGGCTCCTGGTTTACAGTCTGGAGTGGGTCTTGCAGAGACCCTGTGGTGCTGATAACCCAGATTGGATGTCAGCCCCATCTTTTATCAGCCAGGTGACCTCACTAATTGGCGCCCCAATTTCCCGTCTATAAAGGGGCTAAGAACAATGGCCCCCTTGTGGTTTGCAGGGAGGATTCTATGAGGAATCATGATAAGCATAGTGCCAGGTATAGTAGATGCTCACTTAATGGTACATGTCCATAATTTTTAAAAGATGTTTTTATTGGGGCGCCTGGGTGGCTTAGTCGGTTAAGCGTCCGACTTTCGCTTAGGTCATGATCTCGCGGTTCGTGGGTTCAAGCCCCGCGTCGGGCTCTGTGCTGACTGCCAGCTCAGAGCCTGGAGCCTGCTTCAGTCTGTGACTCCCTCTCTCTCTGACCCTCCGCTGCTCACGCTGTTTCTCTCTCTCCTAGAAATAAAAAAAAAAAAAAAAAAGATGTTTTTATTTTTTTAATGTTTTATTTATGTCTGAGAGAGAGATAGCATGAGCAGGGGAGGGTCAGAGAGAGAGGGAGACACAGAATCTGAAACAGGCTCCAGGCTCTGAGCTAGCTGTCCGCATAGAGCCTGACGGGGGGGGGGGTTCGAACCCACAAACTGAGATCATGACCTGAGCCGAAGTCAGACACTTAACCGACTTAGCCACCCAGGCGCCCTATTTTTTTAAAATTTTTTAATGTTTTATTTATTTCTGAGAGAGAGAGAGAGAGAGAGAGCGTGAGCAGGGGAAGGTCAGAGAGAGAGGGAGACACAGAATAAAGATGTTTTTATTTTTGAGAGAGAGAGAGAGAGAGCGCGGGAGAGGAAGAGAGAGAGGGAGACAGAATCTGAAGCAGCTCCAGCCTCTGGGCTGTCAGCACAGAGCCCCAGGCGGGGTTCGAACTTGTGAACCCTGAGATCATGCCCTGAGCTGAAGTCGGACGCTTAACGGACTGAGCCACGCAGGCGCCGTCGAGTCCGTAACTTTCAAATACTTAAGGGAGGGGTTCAGGGAAGGGTGCGCGCAGACCCCATCCGCTGACGCGCCCTGTGCTGCAGGGGCAGGTAGGGCCAGGCCCGAGGGCGTGAGCAGTCGCGGTGCGTGACCGGGGGGAAGGGAGGCCGCCGCAGGGCCCTGAGCGCCCCCGCCGTCCGCAGGTGTTCTCCATCGCCGTCTTCGGGCCCATAGTCAACGAGGGCTACGTGAACACGGACAGCGGCCCCGAGCTGCGCTGCGTCTTCAACGGGAACGCGGGCGCCTGCCGCTTCGGCGTCGCGCTCGGCCTGGGGGCCTTCCTCGCCTGCGCCGCCTTCCTGCTGCTCGACGTGCGCTTCCAGCAGATCAGCAGCGTCCGCGACCGCCGCCGCGCGGTGCTGCTGGACCTGGGCTTCTCAGGTGGGCGGGGCTTGCCGGCGGGGGGCGGGGCCGGAGGGGGCGGGGCCGGCCGGGGGGCGGGGCCTCCGCGCGGGGGGGGGGGCCCTGACTCGCGCGCCTGCCCGCAGGGCTCTGGTCCTTCCTGTGGTTCGTGGGCTTCTGCTTCCTCACCAACCAGTGGCAGCGCACGGCGCCCGGGCCTGGCACGCTGCAGGCGGGGGACGCGGCGCGGGCCGCCATCGCCTTCAGCTTCTTCTCCATCCTCAGCTGGGTGAGTGTGGCCGGCGGGGGCCGGGCCGGGACCGGGGCGGGGCGGGGTCGGTGCTGGCTGACCCGGGGCTCCCTCTCAGGTGGCGCTCACTGTGAAGGCCCTGCAGCGGTTCCGCCTGGGCACGGACATGTCGCTCTTTGCCACCGAACAGCTGGGCGCCGGGGCGGGTCAGGCCTATCCTGGCTACCCGGTGGGCAGCGGCGTGGAGGGCACCGAGACCTACCAGAGCCCTCCCTTCACCGAGACCCTGGACACCAGCCCCAAAGGGTACCAGGTGCCTGCCTACTAGTGGCCGGCAGGCCCGCACCAGGGCTGGGAGGCAGCCGTCAAGCCGGGCAGGGTCCAGGATTTCCTGGGACCTCCCTCAGGTCCTCCTGGCCCAGCGCCAGGGACAGAGGGGGTGGCCACTGTGGGCCATCCGGGGCCAAGAGAGGGTAGCCCCCAGGGTGCCTGGGCTGCCCCCTGCCCCCAGGTTCCCCCTGTCCCCTTAGGCGCTGGCCCCAGGCCTGAGGTCCTGAGGAGGGGACAGTGCAGTCCTGGACAGGTGTCCTCCAGCCTCTGGTGGATCAGCCCGGGAGGGGGCCGTCCCTGTCGCGAGTCAGCCAGCCCCTGGCTCACCTGTCCACGCTGGGGTCAGGGGTCTAGCTGCCCTCCACAGCTAGGTGCGGGGGCTGCCCCCCAGACAGGGCGCTGTTCGCACCCCATGTCCCCGGGGGTAGTGACGGTCCCTGCCCTTGTGGTGGCTCGCCCTGTGAGGCTGTGCGCACCCTGCCTGGAGCCTCTGTCCACTTGCCCGCACAGGCTCGCTAGAGTAGCCTGGTCCTGTTGATGTTGTGATTGTGGTCAAGTCCTCGGGCTTCACCTTGTAGTTCCCTGCAAGCAGCCTCACTGTCGTGGCCCCCGCTCCCACCCCGACCTGCCTTGGCCCAGGAGCCTGCCCACATGTGGGCGTTCTGGGTTAGGAAGACACCACACTCTAGGCCTGGCCACCGGGCCTCTCCCACCCCTTCGGTGAGACCTTGCCTAAGGGCGACTAGGGACACCTGGGTGCATGTAGAGAGAGACAAGCCCCTCACAAGGAGGGAGGCCCGGAGGCTCCGCACGCCCACAGTGCCCTGGACACGGCTGATCTGTGCAAACCCCTTTAGCTTTCTGGACCAGTCCCGCAGCAGCCTGCCCCGCACCCCTGTGGTAAGGCACAGCCCGAGGTTGGGGTCCCTCTGCGTAGCTGACTACTCCTGCTTTGCTCAAAGCCGGCTTTTCACATTACGTCAATACCAAATGCGGCTGCCACATTTCATTCCCACAGACAGACGCCTCCCTCTGGAGTTGCAGTTGAGTGACAGCCCTGTACGTGGTAGCATAGGCCAATTATGTGTGGTTATTTAAGTGAACATGTTTACAATTTTTGTATATATGGATCTTTCTCTCCCTCTTCTGAAAGAACAACCCCGATTGTGTATTTTCAGTGTCCCCATGTTTCAACTGCAACTTCTTTACAATAAAGACTGTAAGTGAGTTTACTCGGCACAGACAGTCTCGGAGTCGTTCCTGCCCTGTGGGTGTCAGAGGCTGGGATCTGCCCCATCAGCGCCCAGAATCCAGGAAGGGGGCGCGGGTGCAGGTCAGGCTGACGCCCACGCTCTGGGGGTCCCTGAGTTCCCCACCACACATTCCCCTGTGTGACGCCCATCTCTTTTCTCTCTCTCTCTCTCTCTCTGCTTTCTATCTAAACTTTTTTTTAATCGTTTATTTATATTTGAGACAGACAAGTATGATTATCCTTTGCGGCTTATCTGTTTTCTTTTTGGTAAAATGTATTATAAGTTGTATCATGTCCAGACGTGGCTTTTTAAAGAATTATTGTTTAGTGTGTGTGTGTGTGTGTGTGTGTGTGTGTGTTTAAACAACCATTTATCAGTCTTCACACAACTCCGATGTGGGGTTGGAACTTATGACCCGAGATCAAGTGACGTGCGCTACTGACGGAGCCATTCAGGGCGCCCTGGTGCTTATTAAGTTTTCTATTATTTCTTCAATGCCAGGGAAAGCAGGGATTCTTTTTCTGCCTTCCCCTTCTCTGCACGTCTACCTTCTGTTGGACCCCCAGCAGGTGGTCTGTGCAGCTTCCGCAGCCGCATTCCTGTGGCAACTCAGTCTCTGGAGATTTTCCCAGCTTGGTCCATTTGCTTTTTCTTTTTCTTTTTTTTTTTCATGTTTTTTATTTATTTCTGAGAGGGAGAGAGAGACAGCGTGAGCAGGGGAGGGTCAGAGACAGAGGGAGACACAGACTCTGAAACAGGCTCCAGGCTGAGCTAGCAGTCAGCACAGAGCCCAATGCGGGGCTCGAACCCACAAACTGTGAGATCATGACCTGAGCCGAAGTTGGATGCTTAACCGACTGAGCCACCCAGGTGCCCTGACTTCTAATTGTTTAATAACCTGGTTGAGAGAAACAGTGTTGAGAACCGTCCCCGGGGCTGGAATGCTGGCTTTGCCACATCTGAGCAGGGCTGTGTCAGGCAAGTCTCTCAACTCATCTGTGCCTCAGCCTCCCCTTCTGTAAGAGGGGGACGAGAGTCTGGGCACGGGGCTGGCTGAGGGTTGTGCTGACGTATATGCAGAGCCCCGAGCAGGGCTTCTGACACAGCAGGCATCAACTAGTGTTGCCTAGTGTTGGTATGGTTCTTGCTTCATTGAGAACAGCTTATTTTCAACACTGTTAATGAGATACCCTATTTTCCAGATTACTCTTCTGTGGGGCTGGTTGTACTCAAGCCTGCAAATAGGGCATCAGCAATGAGGGGCTTCTTGTGGGTCCTAGGGAAGGCAAGTGGCCTCTACGTAGCCCAGTGGAGGGTAAAGAGGGTGAAGGCTCTTTGCTGCTGGGCCCTGAGTGGCCATTACCCATGGGCATTGCTCTGGCCGCAGCCACAGGCAGGCAGCGCCGCCCAGGCCCCTCATCGTCGTGGGGACCCCCTTCCTTGTTTAGAAAGACATCTGTTTCTTCTAAGGACATTTCCTTTCCTTTATTTGGATGTGGTTGTGTGTTTAGAACTATTTACATGGTTTAGGGCAGAAAGGGGAGATTTCTCTGGTCCCCTTCTGAAATACGAGATGCGAGTAATTCAGCACAAATGATTTTCTTGCAGGATGTCAGATACGGCCCCCCACTGCCCCTGAAGTGCTTGTTTACCTGGGTAGCTCTTTACCTGCAGGTGCAAACTGCGGCTCCGTAGGACTCCCGTGTTCTGGAAGGATGGTTTGACTGGGTACACAGCTACAGGCCACACATGGCCGGGTATGTTCCTGGGAGGCCGGGGCAGTGCCAGCCACACCTCCAGACAGGGCACTGGCTGGTTGCTGCTTCCTGCGAGCACAGCCGAGCCGCCCAGCCCCCCCAGCTGCGGGGTGGTCTGGGAGGGCAGAGACGCTCATAACACCAGCTATGTGCGTTATTGCAAAATAAATTTATTTGAAGATACACGGTCTTATAAAACGTCAGAGGCAATTTGAGATCCCAGATTCAGCTTGTCTCATAAAAAGATACAACTTCAAGTAGCACAATTTCGTGTCTGCTTTTAATCCTGAACGTTCTTGAATCACGAAACAGCCAACTGTTTACACAACACGCTCAACACCTGACTCCAGCACGGGTGGACCCACATCTGCTGACTTGGGGACCACGGTGCCGCAGCCCTCCAGCCGGGGTGGGGGTGTGTGGCCTGGACACAGCCACTGTTGCCACCAGCTCACACAGCACGGACAGGATCCGGCCTCTCAGCCCTTCCCTCCCCTCGCAACTTTCAAAAGCATGAAAACACAAACCAAGACCGGCCCGCCACTGAGGCCTTCGCCCGGCTCCCAGGAGGCCACTGGGTGGACTCCCACGCGATGGTGTGCGGACAGGGCAGGGTGGGCCTTCCTGGTGGCCCCTGGCGGGCGGGCCGGCTGAGGGCCCGGAGCAGGCGGCCTCCCGGGGACCCCGGCTGCGTGGCAGCCAGCAGGAAGGAAGGAGGGTGTGGCGGCTCCTGCCCGTGCTGGCGGGGGCTACGTGAGGATCCTGGCGATGGCTTGCAGGGAGGGGAAGTCGCTGTCCTGGGCGGCATGCAGGGCCTGGTGGCTGCTGACGTCCCCGTGCGCGAGCACCTGCTGGCAGGTGGGGCACACGCAGCAGTCCAGGTCTGCCGGCCGGGTGCTGGCCTGCCATGCGTTCTTCTTCTTCTTGGCCTTGGTGCCCGGAGGCCTCTCTCGGCCGTGGAAGTGCGCGTGTGCAGACAGCAGCTCCTGCTGCTTGGCCGTGTCGGGCAGGAGCACCAGCAGCTCGTTGAAGATCTTCTGGAAGTTCTCCCCGAGCAGGTCACGGCAGCTCTTATAATACTGGGCCGCGGAGATCACGCCCTGCCACCCAGAGCCAGACCTGGTCACGTCCAGCGTGGGCCTGAGCCCCAGCAGTGGCTGCACCGGCCCCCGGCACCCCTGCCCGCCTCACCTGTCTGAACTCCCCCGAGTGGCTCTTGAACTTGCTGAAGCGGGCCTCGTCGCTCTGCAAGAAGTCCCTGATAGACTGGATGAGCTGCAGGTTCCTCTCCCGGAAGTTCTCGGGCACCAGGTAGGCCTGTGGTGCAGGTGTCAGCCTGGGTCTGGGGGTCGAGAGATGGGGAGGAGGTGGCGGCTTTGGCCTTTGGGGTGGCCCAAGGGAAGGGCACCCGCCGGCCCCCAGGGGCGCAAGGCTGGGTGGCCCACCAATACTTACGCTTTCGTGGTGGTGGCAGTGCTGGGGACACAGGCCGGGTGTGGGCCGGGCAGGAGGCCGGAGAAGCCGGGGGGCGGCTTGCTGACGGGGGGCACCAGGCCGGGTGGGGGCGGGGGTGGAGTGCCCTTCAGGAGCACCACGGCGTTGAAACCTGCAGGGGGTGGTATCGCAAGGCCCAGAACGTGACCCTGGCTGTGTGGCTCCCGCCTGAAAGCCAGCACACCCACTGAGCTCCCTTGGGCATTAGCGGCCGAAGGTGACTTACTCCCTCCTCTAGCATACTGGGAGGTGAGGGGCAACGAGGGTAAGCGGACTCCTCGTGGTGGTGCCGCTAAGCTCCTGAGGCGGCTGACCCCCACCTCACAGGCTGCCCTGTCCCTGCCGGCTGGCCAGTGGGTGCCCCGCGGCACAGCCCCCTCTTCCCGGGCCCACGGGCTCCAGTCTGACTTGACCACCCAGCCCCTTCCCAGCTGCCCAGAAGCGGGCCTGAGCCAAACCCACGTACCTGGGGGAGGGGGCATCCTGGGTGGGCAGGGGACTCCCAGTGCTGGGAAGTCTTCTTGGGCTGTGGGGCAGGAGAGGGGCCCTAGGGGCCGCGGGAGCCCAGGGGGCTCCTTGGGTGTGCTCCGAGCCGGGGCCGGCCCCTCTGTGTGTCCGTTGACGATGACAGCGACTGGCCCCTCGGCCCTGCCAGTGGGGGCGCCGGGGGCCCGCTCGGCCCCAGGGGGCCCATCTCTGTCAGCGGGTGGTAGGGGCGGCGATGCAGCACCTGGCTTCTCTGAGCCCACCTTCTTCTTCTTGCCAACCTTGGTGACGGTCTGGGTGGAGGCCAGCGCCAGCAGGGAGGAGACGGCCACCGTGGTGGGCACGCTCCGCAGCTCCTGGGCGGTGAGGCCGGCGCGGCCCTCCTCCGCCTCCTCCTCCAAGGGGGGAGGCCCGCCCTTCTTGCCGCCCTTGCCCCCCTTGCCGGCCTTCCTGGAGGGCTGGCCGCTCCCGCCCGCAGCCTGGGCCCCTGCGGAGGGACGCGCCGCCTTCTTGCTGCTGCTGCTGTTCCACGCGGAGATGAGGCTGGTGGGGGCGGAGCCGGGCTTGGAGGCGGAGGGCACCAGGGCCGGGAAGTCGTCCTCTTGGAAGGTGCCCCTGCCCCTGGCAGAGACATGGGACGCGAGCGCCGGCCCCGAGGGGCCCAGGGCGGCCCCGGCGGCAGACGAGGAGGAGGGAGAGGCGACGGAGGCGCAGAGGCTGGGGAAGTCTTCCTCCTTGAGCTTCGAAGTCGGGGCGGGGAGGGTGCTGGGCCCGAGGAGGGGAGCGGTGTCAGCGGTCTGCAGGGGCTGCCCTGCCCTGCACCCACCTCCCGCAGCAGCCCTCCTCCCTTACCGCCGTTCTGCGTGCGCGTACCTTGGAAGTGCGGCCCCTGCGGCCGGGCTGGCTGCCGGGAGGGCCTCCGGGCTTACAGGACCGTTTGTTGAGGCTTCCTTGGGGCCTATGAGACGTGAAGGGACCCTGCGTCAGGGCGGAGCTACGTGCAGGGAGTGGGAACAGACCCGGGGGGAGCTCATGGGTGCCCCTGCCAGTCCCTGGCACCATGCCGGCCAGGAGCCTGCCTCTCACCTCCCAGGCAGCTCCCACGCCAGGGCAGGGCCAGCTCACCTGGACCTTCACCCTGAGTCCGGGGCGGGCGCCGGGCACCGCGGAGCTCCTCCAGCCCCCGCACCCCTGCCTCCTCCTTCTTGGGCCTGCTGCCCTCCTCCCGGTCCTCACTCTTGCGTGTCTCCTGCTGCTGCTGCTGCTGCTGCTGCTGCTGCGCGGCCGCCGAGGCCCGGATGGCAGCTGCCACTTCCCGGTCCTCTTCTTCCCTGGGAGGGGGAGGCCTTCAGGCTGGGCAAGGGCCAGGACCAGAATGGTGCGCAGAGCGACATGCTGCGGAGGGGTCCCCCACCCCCGAGGTGTCCCGCCACCGGGCGCAGGCCCACCCTCCCTGGCCAGGAGAGGGCGCCGCGGAGGCAGCAGGAGGCTAGGGCTCCCTGGGCACCCCCGAGGCCAGTGCTCCGTCCCGGCCGGCACTGGGGGCGGCACCCGGTCTGAGTGTGTTTGCACCAGCGGCGTTTCAGAGCTCAACCTCAAGGAGCCCCCAAGTGACACAGGCCCGTCACCCACCCCAACGTGCGTTCCTGGTGTCTCTGGCTGGAACTAGACAAAAGAGCAGGAAACGCCTGCTTGCTCAGGACACTAAGCAGGCCACTGCCAGGTACAGGATGCCAAACACCAGAAGGCCAAAGTCCCCCAACCCCTCTGCCTGGTCCCAGCCTGGCTGTCGGCCGCTGCCACCACCTCAGGGGCGGCGCCAGGAGAGCGTCAGCGGCACGCAAGTCCTCCCACCTCTTGTACCTCCAGCTTCCTCGGCGGCTCTGCTGGGCTCCACGGCCGCCGGCCCGGCCCGCACGGCCCTGGCGGGTGTACCTGTCCACCTCCTCGTAGTCCTCGCCCCCGACGACCCCTGCGGCCAGCACACAGCCTGTCATGGGCCCGGGCCAGACCGAGGCAGGCGCTCCAGGAGCCCCGAGGATCGGAGCAGACACCTCCAGGGTCTGTGTCAGCCCCTGGCGCTCCACAGTCCAGCCCCCCATTCCCCCGACCCCAGGAGCCGCTGCTGCAAAGTGCTCCCCGTGGTCACGACGTGCTCAGATGCTCGGGGCTTGCTGAAGGCCGAGGAGACACAGGCTCAACGTGCGCGTCCCCTGTCCGCGGACGCCTGAGGGCTCAGGCCTGGACCCGGGTCTGAGCTCTGCAGGCCTCCGGAGCCCCGCTCCGCGGAGAGAAGGCCGTGCTCACCCTCGTTCCGGCGCGAGTGCCGCGGCGCGTAGCTGAACTGCAGGTCGATCTGGCGGTTCTGGCGGGCCTCGGCGCGGCTGCGGCTGTGGCAGGCCGTCCTGTGCGCCTTGAGGTCGATCTCGGTGCGGAAGGCGTGGGTGAACTGCTCGGTGCTGCAGCGACCCTCCTCACAAAGGAAGTGCTTCTCCCGGAAGTGCTCGCGCAGGTAGGCGTAGTCGCTGGCGGGGGCGGGGGGGGGGGGGCGGAGGGTCTGGGGTGTGAGCAGGAGCCCGCGCCCCGGCCAGCGGCCCTGCCCCGCCTGCTCTGGTGCCCAGCCCCGCGCTCACCTGTAATAGTCCTGGGCCCCGTCCGAGTCACAGAAGTGACAGAAGTAGTGGTCGCGCCGCAAGTGTTTGAGCAGCTCGTCGTTGTCCAGGTAGCGCTCGTCACAGAACTTGCAGAGCGGGTGCCCTCGGTGCGACGTGTCGTCAGGGTCCCCCTGCATGCGGTGCCGTGCCAGGTCCTTGCGTGAATACCATTTGCGCTCGTACGTGAAGATCTGCAGGGAAGAGGGTGCTGGGCGCCGGGGGGGGCCCTTCCCACAGCCCCGTGACACAAGGGGGACCCGGCGGCGCTGGTGCGGGCTCCGGACCCCAGCGGCCCCTCCCCACCCGGGCTGCGTGAGGCAGGAGAGCGGGAGGACAGGCAGGGGGGCGAGGGGCGCACCTTGAGGTGTCTGAGGCAGAGCTTGCAGCAGAAGAGCTCGTGCTGCCTCCGCATGTGCTGCTCCAGGTCCCCGAAGAGGCCGAACGGCGGCAGCTCGGGGCACTGTGGGCACTCATGTTGAAGCAGCTGCCTGGAGACACACCGGGGGGCCCCGACCGTCCCGCGTGAGCCCCGCCGCCTCCTCAGGGCCCCTGCATGCGCTCTGGGAGGAGCCAGGAGGACGGGCGCCTGCTGTGCCCACCGCCGCGAGGACCGCTGGGTCGCACCCAGACCCCGGGTCGAGGCCAGCTGCGGGACGGCTGACCTCTGTGTCACGTGGGCATGGTGACTGAGCCCACACTGGGAGCCAGCCCCCCACCCGGCTGAGGAGGATCACTCCCACGACAGCTGTGCCCTTTGTGGGGTCTCCTGCCGTGGGCTAAGATCCCAATTCACGGGGGCTCGCGAGTGCCTCACACGGCCCCAGCAAGCAGGCACCACGCCCTGCCGCCCAGTGCTTTCCCTGGACTCACCCCTGCCCGTCTCCGCCGCCACCCCAGCACAGGTAATGCCAGGAAATCAAAGAGGGGCCCTGACATGCACGCCACACCCCCTCCCCTGCGAGGCCTGTGCCCTTCCCTGCCACAAGCCCCCCACAGACCCAGGCTCACTGCAGGCCCCTGGGGCCCCTGCTCACCTGTACAAGGCAAAAACTTTTCCATCTGCAAAATAGATGTCATACTTCTTCTCGTGCTGCAGCTGGTGGAGGGGGATTGTGGCAAAGGCGGGAAGCTTCTTCCCAAAGACCACCTGGAACCAAAAGTGAGGGGCCTGCTGAGCAGGGCCGCGGACACCCACTGGAGGGTACTGTCCGGCTAAGAAGAAAGGGAGGCACTCAGGTCCTCATGGGAGGCCCAAGGCAGGACCCGCGGGCAGCAGCCTGTGCCATCCTGGGCTGCCAGCAAGGCGGGGGGAGGAGGGGCGCCCCCTCTCCTCCCCTGCAGGGTGCCCACCTGGGGTGGCTGGGATGGAGACGCAACACCTGGCCTGGCCACCAGGGGGCGGCAGGCTCTCCCTCATCCACAGCCAAACCAGCCCTGAGACAGACCGAGGTCACCCCAGGGGCGGTGACCCCCAGGGCGCAGCGACACGACCAAGCTGACTGGCAAGCCAGGGCCTAATCACATGGGTGCTGGGCACAGGCCAGGTGCTGTCTAAGAAGCAGCTACGGAAATGATGCCACCAGGACGAGGCAGGCAACTGCAAGTCAAGGCCTAGCTCGCTGTCCGCCCATGATGCCACGGGGAGCTTGGTCATGGCCCCTGGCCACCTCTTGGCCAGCTTCCTGCCTGCCACCCAGCTGTCAGAGTGGTCAGTGCGGAGCTGCAGCCACTCAGCAGGGACAGGGTGCAGACACCCCAGCAGCCTGTTTCCTAGGGGTCCCGGCATTCTGGGTACAGTGTGATCCTCCCCTCCACAGAGCCCGGCCCCAGGGGCCCGTTGTTGCCGTGGGCCCAGGCCTCCCCTCCTAGCCAACAAGGGCGCTGTTCCCTCCTGGCTCCCTCCTCTCTGGCTCCTACTCCCCTCCCCTGGATCCAGATCACACCCCTCGTCCCCTGTCTCCTCTCCAAGCCCCTTCCCACTCCACCACTGTCCCCCACCCCCAACTCTGGAGCTGGTCACTTGACTCAGGTCAGAGTCCTCACTTTGGGAAGGGCCATGTCAAGGTCACCCTTTTCATGTTTAGGTTTAGCTAGGCTCAACTAGGGAGGACGTCTGGGATCAGCACGGCCATGAACTTGGAAAGGTGCAAGACTGGGTGGGGAGAAAGGGTAGTCACACTGTCCCCCAGCAGCAGGATGGTTAAAACCGGTTCCCTGGGGGGTCTGGGAGAGAAGCTGGGAACCTCAGTCCACACTTTGGGTGATACACTGTGGGTAGAGGAAGCCGACCCCACGGCCCCCACAGGAGCCCGAGGGAAGCATCGGGGTCCAGCCACACCCATTCTGGGGGTTGGAGGAGGACGAACTTGGCCCAAAAGGCCTTCTTCCTCTTGACGTCACATCTGGCAAGGTGTATGTGACCACCCACCACTGCCCCTGCCACACACTGAGTCTGGAGGTGCTCACCACAGCTGTGCTCCCAAGGGCCCCCCTCCCTCTGGTCTTCTCCCCAGGACTCTGGGTCACACAACGGCCGCTTCTCAGGGGATCTGCCCCTCTGGGGCCAACCCACACTCAACCCTGCTTTCCCAGCCCAGAGCCTAGTCCCCACTGCCTCTTACCAGGGGACCAGCACCCGCAGACGCAGGGCTGCAGGGCCATGAGCCAGTCAGGATGCCGCGGGCCCACCACAGATCACAAGCCCCGTCGTGCAACGAACTGCGGGGACTCAGGGCCCTGGCTGTGCTGAGGCCGCACAGGCGGCGGACTCAGGAGCCCGGCATCTGCCTGAGGCCTCTACAGAGGCACCCCGTGAGGGAACCCCCAGCCAAAAGGCATCCAAGTCCAGCAGACCGAGCAAAGGAACAACTTCCTTCCACAGAGGAAACCAGAGCCGGGTCGCCACCGTCACCGCTGCTGCCTCCCCCAGCTCCGGCGCCTTCCTCTCGGGGGTCTGCCCTGGTCCGCCTCAGCAGTGTCCTGCTGCGGGCACCCTTGCCGTGGACGGAGGTAGGGCACAGTCCTCGAGACAGACTGCCGGGCTGCGGGGGCGGCCAGTGCCGAGCACACCTGAGCCAAGCCAGGGGAAGGGGACGCTGGGTGGGCTCAGGAGGGGATGGAAACCACAGGAAGAGGTCGGGGAAAGGAAGGCGGCCGGGCACACAGGCTCAAGGCCGGGCACACAGGCTCAAGGCCACGGCACACAGGCTCAAGGCCAGGTGTGTCTGAGAACGAGGGAGAGCAGGTGTGGAGCCGGGAGTGCGAGCTGGGAAACGCTAGCGGCCCCTCTTGGGCTGTGAGACTGGCCGCCGGAGCCCTGCACCAGATGTCAGGACCCGCGAGGGGCAGACGGGAGGATGGCAGTGCAGCCTGGTGTGGCCAGTGTCCTTGCCCACAGCACAGGGCGAGGCAAATGGCAAGACCAAGTAGCCGGACAAGGACCAGGGCACAGTGGCCCAACTAGGGACGTGGGAGAGCCCAGCAGGCATCCAACCAGCATGGCCGGAGACCCACCCGCCCTAGTGAGCACCCTAATGGGAGAGGGTCACGGGTCTGGGGACAGAGGCCCAGGCCAGGCCTAGACAACTGAGGATGGAGCATCCTGGGAAGTCCTCGGGCAGGCCAGGCAGTACCTGTCAGAGGGGGAAGGGCACCCCTGCGTGGGCCCTAGGATGGCCAGGCCAGTCCCTGAAGGGAGGGAGCAGGAGATGGGAGGAGAGCGCTGCTCAGACCCCCACAGGCGGTATGTGTTTCTGCCTGGGGCTCCGCCGCTCCCCACTCCCAGTATGCAGTGGGCGCGCGCTGACAGTGAGCGGGAGAGGGATGGGTGGCACCAGCATGGACCACTGGCCAGAGTGTGCCAGGCGGGGAAGGTGGGCCCCATCTAGAAGCACAGGCCCCCAAGGAGCACTGGTGGACCAGGCCAGTGGGAATGGGCCCTGACAACAGAAAAACAAGACCGGTCAGCAGGCCCCCTCCCACCTCCCGGCTGTGAGGTGGGAGACGGCACCAGCTCAGACACACCCCCCTTCGCACAGCAGCCCCAAAAAACCTCTTTGACATTAGGGGGCATCCGGGCAGGGTGGAGCCTGAGACTCGATCACCCCTCAGACGAAAACAGCCTGCGGGAGACGTGACTGGGGAAGAAAGGTGGGTGGGAGGCACGGCCCCGGCCTTGCTGGCGCGCCCTGCAGACCATCCGGGGTGGACAGAGACAGACCTGGGAGCGGCCCTGGGAGCCGGCCTGACCAGCAGCTGCAGGGCTGCTCTGCGTCTGCCCTTTGTGTCGCCTGCCCCGGGGGCGGGCGCAGGGAAGAGCCAGGTCCAGGGGCAGGCCTGTTCCACACAGCACCTTGGCACGCTCTCCTCCCAAGTTTTTACAAAGACTTAGTCCCGTAAGGGAGGACAGAGCAGAGGCAGGGTTCAGGGGCGGGGGGTTGCTGTGGGACTCCCTAGCGGGCATGGGGCATTCAGAGGACAGTGTGGGGCTCAGCGAGGGAACAAAAAGGCCTAGGGTGGGGCTGCAAGTTCAAGAGTGGGAGGGAAGCAAGATGAATGGAGAGGATCGGCATCTCCCACACTTCCCAGGACACCCTCCTGCTGCCCAGTAATTCAGGGCAGGCCCAAGAGGAAGGCTGGAATCAGCCAGAGGCACCCAGTGCCAAAGCACGCCCTGGCAGGAGCCTGCTGACAGCTCGTGTCAACACCCCCTTGCCACAGAGCACTCGAAGGGTGTGGGACCCACAAGGAGTGACAGAGGCCAGATGCTGGCTAAGGTGGCCACACATAGGTGCCTGCTCTTTTCCTGGGTGAGGCCTGCGGCCCCATCCTTCCCGGAAGGAAACTCCAGGTGCACCGGGAAACCTGGCCATCCGAGACAGGTCATCTGTGAAGCATGCAAGACTGGCAAAGCTGGGGGGCGCACCGAGCCACAGGCCCAAGGTTCTCCTGTCCATCCCGATGCTCCGGGCCTCTCCCAGGTCTGTCTCTGTCCACCCCATGACAGACTGACGACGTCTCCAAGTGTCTTCTAACGGAGCAGAGTAGGTGCCCGTGGAGAGCTCACGGAATTATAGCGTCTCCTTGGCTCCTCTGACATACTGTCTACTTAGACAAAACAAAACATAACAAATCACCCAAAGGAACCTACGCCTCAACAATGCCGTTTCTGCGTCACTTCTAGGAAGAAGAAAGTCAGATTCCCTGGCAGATGTCACCAGCCCAAGCTTTCCATGAACAAACCAGGGAATTTCACAATGCTGGAAGCAAACAGACCTCAAGGCAAGTCAAGGGAGCTCCAGCTTGCTGCTCCCAGTCAGCATCTGGCATTATGGGGGGCGGGGGGGGGCGGGGAGGGGGATCTCCATGGTGCCCTCTGAAACCCTCCACGGCTTCCAAGTCTGGACAGAGTCCTAAACATCCCCACCTCCACTGTGGAGCTGAGCGCCCCACCCCAACCCCGGACTGGCTAGGAGGAGAAACACTTCGTAACACTTTTATCCAGATCCACCAAGAGACCTAAGGAAACCTCCATGGTCCTGCCTTCCCCTCCGGTGGGCACGCCCAGTGCCACCGCCCCTCCATACACGAAAACGCTGGTCTCTGGAAGGAGGACTTTGCTGGGCTTAACCCGAGGGACCCAAACATGCGTCTGGGCTGGAAATACCCACTTTGACTCTCTGCTGCCAGGACCGACGGCCTCTGGAGGTGCTCCCTTGCCCAGCGCCCTCCACCCCACGTCCTCGCCTCCAGTGGAGACCCCTGAGAATCAACTCCGCAGGGCAAGCAGGTGAGGGAGCTCGTGCTCACATCACGCCCTTCCTGTGGCCCGGCACGAATTCCCGGGGCGCAGGACGAAGTGTCCCCCGAGGGACGGCTCCCTCTTCGACCCAGCTAAGGCTACCCGCTGCCTGCCGGCCCCACGGCCCGGAGCCCGGCCCGGGCGGCCCCGCCAAGCCTGTCTTTCGGAAGCTGGCGCCGCCAGGCCTGCGGCCGGACACCAGGAAGGCAAAGTCCCTTTCCGGCCGCGCCCCGCGCCCGCCCCGGCGCCCCGAACGCGCGGCCCGGCCGGCGCGGCGCACCTGGCGCAGCTCCTCGCGGCACACGGCGCAGTAGCGCTGCTCGCACAGCACCCGCATCTTGGTGGAGCAGCGGTAGCACACCGGGTGGTCGCAGCGGCCCAGCGCCGTGGCCTCCAGGTCCCCGCAGCACAGCACGCAGCTCCCGCCGCCCCGCTCGGGGGCCGCCGCCGCCGCCGCCTCCAGGGCCGCGCGCCGCCCGTCGGCACCCGCCGCCGCCATGGTCCGGGCTGCGGGCCCCTCCGGCCGGCGCGGCGCGGCGCGGCCTGGCTCCCGGCGGGCCCGCCCCTTCCGGGGCGACGTCAGCGCCCCGCCCAGCAACGGCCCCGCCCGGCGGAAGCGCGCGCCGCCACTTCCGCCCCAGGAAGGAGCCGCCTCCAGGCAGGAGCCGGGCGCTCGGGGGCTCGGGGCGGCCGCTCCCGGCCCGGGGACGCCGGGTGGCGCTCCGCGGAAGTGTGCCCCTGCCGCGGAAGGGCCGTGCTGGCGTGCAAGCGCCTCCCGTGTCGCCGGGACACGCAGAGCGACCCCGACGTCCCGCGGAGCTCAGCATTGCTCTCCAGCCCGCACCGCCACCCCCTCCCCAGGTAACGGTTTTCTGCAAATCCTTAGCAGAAAAGACGGTTTTGGTGACATCCATCCCCGAGACAGGGGCCGCCTCCCTGCAGGGAACACGCCTTCTTCCCCGGGCCCACCCAGCTGAGCCTGGGAGGGGGCTTTCTCCCTACACTTGGGGGCCGGGCACACACCGGACCTCCCTTCTGTCCTCGAAGGAGACGGGTCAGATCTGAAGCCTTGTATAAAAAAGGCAATGTGTTGTCGGGAACGAGTCTGGACTTTATTTTTTATTATTGTTATTTTTTTGGATAGGTTTCATTTCGTAGAGGTTTCAAACCCAACGTGGGGCTTGAACTCACAACCCTGAGATTGAGAGCCAGCCAGGTGACACTTTTCATTTTTTTATTTTTTTAATTTTTTAAGTAGGCACCACACCTAACATGGGGCTGGAACTCAGGACCTTGAGATGAAGAGTCAGGTGCTCCACCGACTGAACCGGCCAGGCTCCCCAAGCCTGGACTTTAGAATCAGTCAGAAATGGGCCGGAAACCCCAGTCTAGCCACTTACTTGCTGGTGAACTTGAATGGCTCACCAAACCCTTGGCTTCCTCAGTTGTAAAACAGGAATCATCACAACAAGTAAATCTGGTGGCTTGGCCGCATGCAGATGCCATCCGACTCTCGCAAAAGCTCATTAAACGACAGTAAAGGAATAAAACTATCGGTCCACAAGGACAAAGAGAACAGGAAGGGAGGAAGCAGCAAGTGAAAGATGTAAACATATTTTAGAACGACAGGAAGATGACGGCATGACTGACTTCTTTTACAAACCATCATTAAGACCTTTGGAGGGAACCCTGATAAGAAAGAAGCTTCACTGTGTGCGAGCAGAGACAGGGAACTGGAAACCCCAGTGTCTGCAAGTCAGTGCATCGAACCCAGGAACCTGGGCCCTCCTCCCCCGCCCTGATTTCTGTATCCAGCCCCTCCCACCCTCCCGCTTGCTGTCAATAGGAGACTTGCCGCTGGAGAAACTGACCAGCCCCAGAGAAAAGTTTCCCTTCCCACTGCATCACAGAATGAAAAGTCCTTCCTTCAGTGAAGCCCATCATCCAACAAGCCACGCCCGCACACAGAAAGTATCCAGGTCTCACTCATACATGGTGACAGACAGTCAAAGATCTCCAGACTCAGGAGGAAAACCCGCAGTGTGGAAGACGGGCCAGAATAAGCAGACCCAGAGAGCAAAAGGAAGCTTTAGAAAGAGCTGTATTTGAGGTGCTCGGCTGGCTCAGTCACTGCAGCACATGACTCCTGATCTGTGGTTGTGAATTACGGCCCCGTGTTGGGTGTGGAGGCTACTTAAAAACTAAAAACAAATTAAAAAAGGAGGGACACCTGGGTGGCTCAGTCAGTTAAGACTCTTGGTTTCGGCTCAGGTCATGATCTCATGGTTTGTGTGTTCGAGCCCTGCATCAGGCTCTGTACTGGCAGAGCCTGCTTTGGATTCTCTCTCTCCCTCTCTTTCTGCCCCTTCCCTGATTTCGCTCTCAAAATAAATAAATAAACATTAAAAAAAGAAAGAGCTCTATTTGATATTTCCAGGAAAGATACTGCTTCCACGAAGTGAGGATAGGATGCCTTGAATGATAACAAGCACAAAACAAATGAGAACGAGAAAGAGCTGTTAGAAATTAAAAATGTAACTGAAAATTCAAGGGCAAAATGGGAAGATGCAGTTGAAGAAATCTCCCGGGGAGCAGAACAAAAAGACAGGCAGAAAATAAAGAGGACAGAACTCTTTCTCTAGAAGGTGTGATATGTAATTAATCAGAACTTCAGAGAGAACACAGAAAATGGAGAGGCGGAAATTATCAAAGACTGAGGCAACACAGGCCACAGCTCAGGGACAGAGTCTCCTACTGAAGGGGCCCAGGCAAGAAAGCAAGGCCGTCCTTCCGCCCGCGAGTGACACCAGGCACACCAGAGGCACAGGAGGACTGCAGACAAAGGACAAAGCGAAGATCCCCACGCCCCACGCCCCTCCCCCAGAGCTTTAGGGAAGGGGAGGGGAGGAGGGAGAAGAACCTGGAAGGAGGGAGAATCAGACTTCGCTCCTGGAACACTGGAAGCTAGGAATTCCGTCAAATTTCTGAGGGACTAGGATATCCAGGCACAAATTCTATGCCCAGAAAATCTTTCCACTAGGCACAAAGCCGCTGCCATAAAAAGGACAACATATTTAGCGCCCATAAAGTGACCAGAGGGTTCACATCTCCAAAATGTTAGGGAAGGTCAGTTGGACGATGACCTGGCATCCAGACCACGGGTTCCAGCCCAGGTGAGGGCCACGGCGACGTGTGGGTGATGCCTGGGCCAAGGCTCCTGAGTAGCCCCCTGTGAGAGAAAGGGGGTGTGCAGCTGGGAGCAGGAGGCTGCCACCTCCCACAGGGAGGCCTCCAGAATAAACATGGAACTCATCGGGTGCCCTCACGCGCTTGAGAATCAGGACAAGTTACTGCAAGGAGTTCGACCTGTTTCTCAGCCTTTGGGGGAAAGTAGCAAAATATATAGAAAAACAAGCAAAAGAAGGAAAAAGTAATAAGCAATCGGTCAAAAAGGAAACAGAACCATAGCACAGTACTTGGCTTAGCAGCGAACCGTATTTACGTGGCCGTGAAAACGTACACACTGACTGGTGAGTTGGCCAAACATTACGGTAAAATCCTAGTAGAGGGGTGGAGGGACGGAAAGTGGGCTTATCAGGGTGAGAGAGGGCCGAAGCTTCATCCAAATGTGTAGAGAGCCTTTTGGTGCTGCCTACAACGGATAAGTCGAAAGTAGCAGTTTACACTCTAAGGGTCTGCGGTTCTCCGTTGGGGGCAGTTTTGCAAGGTGCCTCGTGCCCGAGGCTTGTCCCCACCCCTTCCCTGACCCCGCCTCCCTCCCTCCCTCCCTCCAGTGGACGTTGGGCCCCTGTGAATGATTCAGGACCATCTGCTTATATTAAAGTCAACTGAGGAGCATTCCTAATTTCATCTGCAGGTTCAATGCCTCGTCCCCTTATGCGGTAAGAGTGCGCGGGTTCCAGGATACGTCAGGTGCGGGTGGCTGGGGGCGGGGCTGTTACTCTGCCCGTCCAGATGAGTAAAGGCCAGGGATGCTGCTGCCCATCCGACGGGGCCCAGGGGAGCCCCCACGGCTGTGGGCAGTGCCGAGGGTGAGGCGCCCTAGTGAGGCCATCCGTTAACGCTGGCGGCTTCTGGCTGGGAGGGGGCAGAGGGAGCGCCCTGGGGAGCTGAAGCCTCTTCCGTCTTGCTGTGGGCTGTGGGCTGTGGGCTGTGGGCTGTGGGCCCACAGACGTCTGCACACCTAACAAATGCAGTTGTTGAGATGTGCACGCTTGAAGTATGTTATGCCCCCTTGAAAAGACCGCTGAGGGATGCCTGGATGGCTCACTCAGTCCAGCGTTTGACTCGATTTCTGCTCTGGTCATGATCCTAAGAGTCGTGGGATCGAGCCCCATGTTGGGCTCCATGCTGAGCTAGGAGCCTGGTTGGGATTCTCTCTCCCTCTGTCCCTCTCCCCTGTTGGTGTTCTCTCTTTTGAAACAAACAAACAAACGAAACTCACTGATTTTTTTTAGAAGAGGATTTAAGTTTATGCTTTTTAAGTCGAAGTGTACAACTAGAAGTAACAGCTGAAGGACTTGTAAGCAGTTGCCTCTGTAGAGCAGGACTGGGGTGTGAACGGGTGGGTTGGGGACACTTAATCTTTCTGTCCTACTAGCATTTAACTTACAATGTAAATTACTTTGATGGAAATTAGTAATTGAAAATAATAAGACAGGGCACCTGGGTGGCTCAGTTGGTGGAGCGTCTGACTTCAGCTCAGGTTATGACCTCGCGTGTCAAGGGTTCGAGCCCCGCGTCGGGCTCTGTGCTGACAGCTTGGAGCCTGGAGCTGCTTCCGATTCTGTGTCTACCTCTCTCTGTCCTTCCCTGGTTAACACCCTCTGTCTCTCTCTGAAAATAAATAAATGAAACATTAAAAAGTAATAAGGCAGAACAGGAAGTTGCTCCATCACCGCGTCCTTAGGATGGGGTCCCTGTTGGGGCAGGGCTCTGTGGCCCGTGTTGAGGCTGAGTGTGCGGAAGACGTGGTCCTGGCCCACGGAGCTTGCTGCCCTGTGGGGGAAAGGTAGCTCTGAGACCGTGCAAAGCCCTATTCCCTTGGTTTCTAGGGGGTGGTTGGGTGGATGAAGGGAGAGGCAAGCCCCACAGAGGAGAGTCAGCTCTCAGGGCCATGGGCCCGTCACCTCCTCCCCTCCTCCCATGGTGCAGCTTTGACTCCAGACCCCTGGTGGGGGTCAGAGGGCAGAAGGCCCTTGTCATCGGGTCCCTGAGTTCAGGGCTGGGCAGCGCACAGAGCCCTCCTCTGTACCCTAAATTGGGAGTCCCCAGGACTATTGTGTGCTCTGCTCCCCCCACCGGGCCCTGGGCTCCCTCCCCCCCGGCCTTCTGCACCCCTGCATCTGACAGGAGCCCCTCTTCCTCTCCGCCTGGCCTTCGTCCCTCATTCCCACTGTGACATTTTCCTTCCCAGCTTCACAGCCATAAACAAGCGGGACGGGTGGCAGGGGGTTAATCTTCAGTTATCGACCGAACATCATTGTGCAGGGTACTTTCCTCTTTCTTCAGGGTCATGTTTTGGGGCTTTGTCTGTGCTGGTACTTGGAGCTGGACTTCAGTGTTCTAACCGCCACGGAGACCCCCTTACCGCCTGGCCACAGCCATCCTGTGCTGACGCCTCCCTGCAGTCCCCGGGGGCTTCCAGGGGCCCCCAAGTACGCTTAGCAGGGAGGACCCTGGCAGCGCGTCGTGCTGCAGAGCCGCCCACCGCCCACTCCAGAGGGCTCTCCAGGCCCCTTAAGGGCCCCGGTGGAGGCTGCTTTCCACGAGGCTCCCCAGTCCCTGCGGCCCTCCAGGCGCGCCCACGGCTCCCTCTGCGCCCACTACCCTCCAGCGCCTGCCCCTCACCCCTCCGTCACAAGTGTTTTTACCAACAGTTTAGGAGGCTGGCCAGCCTCTGGAAGAGTAGCAGCGAGAGGTAGTAGCCACAACCATTTTTTAATTTTAATTTTTCAAACTTTTAAATGTTTATTTTTGATAGCATGAGCAGGGGAGGGACAGAGAGAGAGGAGGGGAGACAGAATCCGAAGCAGGCTTCAGGCTCCGAGTCGTCAGCACAGAATCTGACGCGGGGCTCGAACTCATGAACCGGGAGAACATGACCTGAGCTAAAGTCGAATGCTTAACTGACTCAGCCACCCAGGCGCCCCTGCACGACCATTTTTTTTTAGCAGCTACTATGTGCCAGGCACGGTGCCAACACCCACGCCTGAGTTCATGTTCACAGCAAGCCGATGAGCGGCCATTATGGTTCCCAGTTTGCACATGAAGAAGCAGACAGGAGAGGCTGAGGCGCACACGCTTCCCCCACACCCACCACCACCCAGCGCGGCACAGCGGGCCTCAGGGCCTGCTTCTCCCCTGTTCTGCAGGGCCCTGGGAGAGGGCCGCGGCTGCTTCTGTCCCCCCCCCCCCGCCCCTCGGTGGTCCCTCAGCATGGAGACCTGGGAGGAAGGACAGGCCCAGACTTTGTTCCCTTCACCCCAGAGCCACCCCTTCCCTTTTGCTAAAGAGACAGGCAGAGGGGGAGGGGCAGTTTCTGTGGAGAACTTCAGCTCAGGCTCCCAACCTGGGGCTGCCAGGCTGGGGGTCTAGGTTGGAGCTCACTCGCTCCACTGCTTACCCAGCAGGTGATCCAAACAAGTCCATTTTCCTGGTGCCTTAACTTTCCCCACTGGTAAATGGGGTCAGTAATCGTCCCACCTCAGGGCGCCTGGCTGGCTCAGTCATTGGAGCATGCGACTCTTGATCTCAGTGTTGTGAGTTCAATCCCCGCGTTGGGTGTAGAGAGTACTTAAAAAAGTAAAATCTCCGGGGAGCCTGGGTGGCTCAATCGGATAAGCATCTGTCTCTTGATCCCAGCTCAGGTCTTGATCTCAGGGTCTTGAGTTCAAGCCCCACCTTGGGCTCTACGCCAGGTGTGTAGCTCACATAAACAAACACACTTTAGAAAAAGAATCCTCCTACCTCTGTGGGGTTGTTAGGAGATCAAAGTAAGACATTTCGGGACCGCTGGTGTCTGGGATCTAGCTGTTCCAGGAGTGTTGGGGTTGCTGGGGGTGCGATGAGGTCGGATTCTTTGAGGGCTGTGTCCTTCTTGGGCTGGGACTCGGGCAAGAATGGGTCAGGCTCTGCCCCCTAGGAGTTTTTAGCCCATATCGCCACAGAGGAATACTCAAGGGGGCCATTCACACGACAGGAATCCTGAATGATGGGTAGGAGTTGGCCAGGTTGGGAAGGAAGGGAAGGATGTTCCAGGCACGGAAGTGCAGAGGTGGGCAGAGCCATAGGTTGCTGGGTAAGGGAGAAAGATTGAGACTGGCCAGAGAAAGTGGTGGTGGTCGGGGGGGGGGGGGTGGTCACGACCAGAAAGCAAGCTGGAGGGCCACAGGGCCTTATCCTGCCCAAGCCAGGGCTGTGGGATGAGAGAGGCTTCTTTTGATTCTGGAAGCGGCAGAGAACCGCTAACCATCTCAGGGAGGGCGCCACGTGGCTGAACTTGTGGTTTCAAGCACTCAGTTGCAGCTGGGAAGTGGGATGGTGGGCACAAGTGGGGATGGGAAGGGACCTGAAGGGGTAGGGGACAGATTCAAGAGCTGTGTGGGTGCCAGGAGAGCCCTCAGGGAGGAGATTCGCGGAGGGTTCTCGAATGACGCAGAGGGCTCTTCCAGCCTCCCAGTCTTTCTTCTGCTGGTGCCCAGCCTGCAAGAGCTCTGCTGGAGGGGGCACCCCATTCTCCTCGGGGGGGAGGAGGAAGCAGAGCAGCCCGTGTGGGGGGAGAGCGGGGCACCGCCAGCGGAAGGTCAAGATGAGTTCTAGCTGAAGGCCGACCCATGCGGAGAAGTGCTCTGATGACCCACCCACGTCCCTGCCACAGCAGCTTGGGTCCCTCTTCTCCCTCCTCGGGGAGCGCAGCGGGTCCCGCGGGGACGAGCAGGGGCGGGGCCGACGAGCAGTTATAGTTGGGTCCACGGGGCGCTTGGCTCCCCGCCGCCGCCGCAGTCCTGCAGGGCGCCGGCACCCAGTGTGGTTGGCTCTTGGCCTGCCCCGCCGGGCGGCCGTCCACGCGAACACCCTGGCGCGGGGCGCGGGGGCGCGGGGCCCTGCGGGCCGGCCGGCGCTCGCGCTGTTGCTGCTGCTGCTGCTGCTGTCGCTGCCCGCGGGCGCCTGGTACAAGCACGTGGCGAGGCCCCGCTACCACACGGTGGGCCGCGCCGCGGGCTTGCTCATGGGGCTGCGCCGCTCGCCCTACGTGCATCGCCGCGCGCTGTGCCCCGGGGCCGGACCCCTTGCCTCGGGCACCCAGGGCCTGGGCGCGTCGGCGCAGGGGCCAGCTGCCAGCGACACCCCCGCTCCGGCGCGCGCCCCCCGCGGTGCTCTTCCGCTGCCCTCCGGGGTTCGGGAGCTGCTGGAGGCAGGACGCAGGCACCCCCGTGCGGGGCTCCGGGTCAGTGCGCCGCGGAGCCGTTGCGCCCCCGAGCCCGCGCCGCGCCTGGAGCCAGGGCTGGGCGCCGGTTCCTGGACCTCCGCGGAGCAGGCCAGGTACGAGGGGAGAGGAAGGGGCGAGGACGTCTGGGGGGATCTGACACGGGAGCGCACGCTCGCCATCCCACGAGGCACCCCACGACTTTCCTAGAACACACTTCTTAGGGAGAAAGGCTTTACCTGGAGAGTCTTCCCCTTTCCAGTCTTGGGGGCGTTGTGTGTGTGTGGGGGGGAGGGTAGTGGAGGGCGCACAGCCCTGTCCTCCAAGTCCTGCTCTGTTCTTTCTAGAGCCTTCGGATAGTCTCCTGCTCAGCCACGGTCTGCCAGCGACCCGCGTTGGCAAGACCCCACCTCTCTCCAGGGCTGTCCTGAGCGCAGCCTCTGCTGGCAACGCCTCTTCTGATCCAGGCAGAGTGATGAGTCCTCCAGGGCTCACAGCTCTGGTCAATAAATTTGCCTGGTTCATGTGTCCCCACGTGTGACCCCTTTCCTCTGCGATGTGTACTTGGCTCCTAGCTTTGGCATAAACAGCTGCACCCACGCCCTGGCACGTATCAGAAGCCTTCTCCCTGGGCCAGGGGATGCTCCCTCCTCATCATGTCCAGCCGTAAGTGCTTGGGGAGCAGAAGGGGGGGACAGAGGCAGAGACGTTGCTTGGACCTAGGTCCCCTTCTCCCTTCTCTGCCAGTGCTGCCTATTTGGGGGTGGGGTCATCAGACCAGGTCCCAGGGAGGGGCAAGGCCTCATGGGAGGTAGGCGCAAGCCAGCCCCTGGGTCCTGCTGCCGTCCACCAGGAAGCGGAGAGTGGCACTCGCACCCTACCAGCTGAACACGAACCCCACCCCAGCTTCCCAGCCCACCAAGCCTTTCCCCCATCTCCCGGATTCATTTCAACCGCCATCTCCTTTGTCCCCCTTCTTCAGGCCGTGCTCTCCTCCTAGGGAGGAAGGGCCCCTTGCTTCTTCCCTCTCCAATCCCCTCCACGTTTCCAGTTACCGGCTCCATGTAAATGTGCTCTGCCATCTTGAATAAGGGCCTCCCACCACCTGGGCCCCCTTAGAGCCTGTGTTCCCAAGTGCCTGGGCCCCTCCACCCTTCTGCTCCCTCGTCAACCCTCTTCAATGTGGGCTCTGACACACACAACTGTCCTAGACTGGACCTCGAAGTGCCTGTTTGCTGTGCCCTGATGCTGTCTGCCCCCCGGAGCCCTCCCTTGGCCATGTGGCAAAGTCTTCCCTTGGGGCATCCAGCAAGGACTGGAGGAGGGGTGTCCATGCCTGTCAAGCCAGCTAACTTCGAGAAGCCCGCATAGAACGGGCCCCCACATTCCCCTTGGCCTCTGGAAGCCCCCATCTCTCCTTACTGGCAATTCTTTCTCATCTCCTGGGTGCATCCTTCTCTCCACTTGGTCCCCTAATGTGGGCATTCTTTTTTACTCCACCCTCCCAATTCTTGCCAACCCCTGATTTATTATTTTTTTAAAATTTTTAATGTTTATTTTTGAAGGAGAGAAAGAAAAAGAGGGAGACACAGAATCCAAAGCAGGCTCCAGCCCCTGAGCTGCCAGCACAGAGCCCCATGTGGGGCTCAAACTCACGAACCCTGAGAGATCATGACCTGAGCCAAAGTCGGGAATCCCTACCGATCCCCGAATTTACTGACTCTGATTCAGGATCAGAAGTGAGGGAAGGGGCAGCCACCTGCCTCCTCAGGTCAACACACTCTGCACTCCAAATCCAGTCCTGATCCTGCCAAACTAGGTCTTTCACAACATGTGTTTCCTGACCTTATCACTTCCAGTGCAAAACACCTCAAGGGCTCTCCACCACTGATGGCCCAAAGTCCATGTGCCACGTGCACAAAGTCCAGGGCTGCCCCGTCCGCCAGTCTCCTGGCTCCCTCCCCCCTCCCCCACACTGCAGGAACTCGGGGCAGATTTCAGAGTAGCCCCAGGGTCCCCCCGTGATGAAGGACTCCGGGGCCTCGGGCCATGTTTAAATGCCCTCCTGAAGGGCTGTGCCAGTCCTGGGCTTCCCCTTGGATCTAAGCGATGTTTTCCCAGTGCTCACCAGCGCCTGGTGCCAAGTGGCTGCATATGTTTGGTCACAAGTACTCGAACAGTTGGTGAGACCCTAGATGTCACATTGCATGGAGGTCCCCCAGTCCAGAAAGGTTGGCGCCACGTCCAAGGTGAAAGAGCGGTGCCGATTAGGGGCTTGGCAGAGGCCCAGCTTCCCTGCCTACCACCTACGTGCACCCCTGTGCCCCTGCAGTGCAAGGAGCCCCGGGGCGCCGGGCCCACTCTAACCTGCGTCCAGCCGCGCGCGGCAGAGGCGGGTTGGAGCCAGAGGGGCGGGGCCGGGGCCAGCCCCGCGGATGAAGCAGTCCCGCCGACGGCCGGCAGGTGGCGCCGCGCGGCCGCTCCCGCGGGCTGCAGCCTCGCTCCCAGCCGGGCGTGGGCGGGCCCAGGGCGGGCTCCTGCGCGGCCCCCCTCGGTGGTCGTCGCGGTTCTCCCCTTCTCTCCCCCTTTCGTCTCTGGGTCTCTCGTTCTCATCAGCTTCCGTCGCACTGGTCCCCCGCCTGCTCCAGTTTCGAGCTCTGGAGAGAAGCCTGGCGTAGTCCGAGGGAGGAGGCCGTCAGCGAGGTCCTGTCATCCCGTGGGGCCATTAGTGCCCATTAGGGAGGCGGCGCCGGCCCGGGAAGCTCTGGGCCACTGCCGGGGCGTCAGACCAGCGGCTCCACCCCGCAGGCCGACCCCCGACCCTTCTGCGGCTCGCGACCAGGCCTCAGCCCACGGCCCCACCCGAGTCCCCGCCCCGGCCCCGCCCACCGCGGGGGCGTCGCCGCTGGGGGTAGCCGAGCCCGGAGCCCATACACCAGGCGGGCTTCTGGAAGCCCCGAGAAAGGTCTACGGTCCCCCCTGTCGCAAGGCCTATGTGGCAAGGTGACGGGCGTGGGATGAGGGCGTCGGGACGTGGGGATCACTCCCCACCTGGTCTCCCCGCCTGCTGCCAGCTTCATCGGGCCCATTCCCCAGCGACCCCCAACGGCTTACAGCCCCCGAGCATCTTCCGTCTGCTCTTCTGAGCCTTTGTCCATGCTGTTCCCTTGGCTTGTTTCTCTGCCTGCTCTTCTAGCTCAGCCAGAGGCTGGGGGAAGGCATAGGAGGGTTTGCCCAGGAGAGCAGCTGGGTTACCCCGTCCTGCCTCTGCTGTCAGGACTCCACTCTTCCCCGGCTCCTCTCCTCTCTGGAATGTACCTGCTGTTCTTCCAAGCTGCGGTCATTCTGCGGCTGTTACCCACCCCCTTTATTAACTCTGTGATGTCGCCTTTGTTACTCCGTTACCTTCCTTGGTACTTCCTCAGCTCTTTTTTTGCTTTGGGTCCTCCTTTGTTACCCTGCGAAGCAGTGTTCCTGGCCCCTGGCTGTGGCCACACACCCCGGATTCCACCTCCTTGCAGTGGTGGCGTGTTCCCATCCACCTTCACTCACTGGCTGAGTCCTGGGCTGCAGGAGGCAGGGGGCCGGTGGCTGATCCTGGGAGTGTCTGTCCTCTGGGGGGTGGGGGAAGGAAATGTCGGAGCCTCCTGGCTCGGATCAAGGAGGATCAAGGGTTCCCAGCTTCTCTGCCCCCAGCCTTGGGGTCTCCCATCCAGCCATGTCCCTAGACTCTGGTGTGGCCCCAAGCTACAGTCTAGCAGGTCCTGGCTGGTCCTGGTTGCTACCGGGTGACCCAGAAGCCCCATCAGGCATGGTATATAGTAGACGGCACTGCCACACCCATCCTCACAGCCACCAGGAGCAGCGGCACCAGGTTGGGTCCAGGGAGGCCAGTCACAGGCCAGACAGGCAGCCTCTGGATAGGAAAGCAGACAGATGCCTATGGCAGCATCAGCCAGGAGCTTAGAGGTGGGGGTGGGGAGGCAACCATGCAGCTTTGGCCTAAGTGGCTTTTAGGGGCAGCAGCTGGGGTGTGGACACCCAAGGGGCTGCGGCCCAGGAGGCTGCCCAGAGGAGGGCAGGAGGCGGGTGCTGGGGCGGAGGCTGGGAGCCCAGGCCACTGGAGAGGGGAGAAGGAGCGGCAAGCACCGGGCCCAAGCCGAGCCTGCCTCTGCGCCCATGGGGAACTGCCTGGGCTGGCTTAGCCTGAGCCCCGGGAACCAGGTATGTGCAGGGGGCTCGGCAGGCTGGGGAGGGGCAGGCTGAGGGGGAGCCTGCAGCTCAGCTGGCTTCCCATATCTGAGGCTGCAGAAGAGCTCCAGGGTAAAGAGTGGACTTGGCATCTCTCAGCCCTGCCCTAAGAGGAGCTGGGGAACCTTGCCTGGGTTAGAACAAGATTCCTGGTCTGTAAAATAGCCTGAGCATGCTGGGATTGTTCCAGATAGAGTGTACTCAGAGCCACAACAAAGCAGAACTGGTTTTCTGTTCTTGTCTCCTTGGGGGAAGGGGTACTCCTGCTGGGGATGGCTAGATGCTAGGGGAGACGGACGGTGGGAGGGGAGGGCTAGGCAGAGGGGCATGGTGGGGGCCAGCTCCCGGGAACGGCTCCTGCGGGCACTGATGACAAGCCAAAGTCCTCAGGACATTCATCTCTGCCTGGGAAGAGCTGGGGCACAAGCGAGAGGGACCCAGGCTAAGAGGGAAGTGGGGGCGGGAATGTTTGATGGACGTTCCCAGCACCGGTCGGTACAGTCTCCTCGGGAGGGCCAGGGCGCCACCCAGTCACTGACCTCCAGAATATAGCGAATGGCTTCGGCACCGACACTTTGGAACTCCTCTTTCTGTCTCGTGGACCACCCTGGGATTCTTTTGGTGCAGGGCAGCTCTGGGTGCGGGAGGGATCCTGATACACGGACACCAGGGTGTGTGTATGTAGCAGGGGCACTTCCCGAGGATGGCGGGCAGAGCTGTGGCTCTTGTTCTTACCCTCTGGCCGCTGTGTGCGGCTCCTCGGCCTGAGGACCCTTTCTCCACCCCTCCCCCACCTCCAGAACCCGCCTTGGTGCCAAGCATACAGTAGGTGCTCAATAAATGTTCCTGGAACAGGAGGCAAAGGCGCTGGCGCCAGGGGGGCTGCCCAGAGTCGGGGCAAGACCTAGGGAGGGGGGTCCCCAGGCCCTGCGGCCTCCGCCGGGATTGGCGGGGCGCCGAGGCAGGGCCGCGGCCAGGACGGCTGGGACTCGGGGCGGGGGCGGCCTCACGGAGGAGGCGGGGAAGGGGCGGGCGCGGGGGCGGCGCCGCAGCCCGAGCCGGAGCCCGAGTCCGAGTCGACGAGACCCGAGCGAGAGCCGCGGAGGGCGCCGCCGGGCCCCCAGCGCCGCCGCCGCCGCCGCCGCCTCCGCGCCGCCCCCCGCGCCCCTGCCGGCCCGCGGCCGGCCGGGGGGCAGCCGGCGCCATGGCCTCGCCGGAGCCGCTGCGGCCGCGCCTGTGCCGCCTGGTCCGCGGCGAGCACGGCTACGGCTTCCACCTGCACGGCGAGAAGGGCCGCCGCGGGCAGTTCATCCGGCGCGTGGAGCCCGGCTCCCCGGCCGAGGCGGCCGCGCTGCGCGCCGGGGACAGGCTGGTCGAGGTCAACGGCGTCAACGTGGAGGGCGAAACGCATCACCAGGTGGGTGCCTGCGCCCCGCCCCCGGCCCGCTGCCCCGCTGGGCCCCCTCCCCGAGCTGGCGAGGGGGGCGTCAACGACCGCGGCTCCCGGCGCTGCGTGCGCCCGGGGCCGGGGGGTCGCACCAGGGCCTTCGTGGGCTCCGGCTAGGAGGTGGGGGACGTGGCCACGGAGGCCTCCTCCTCGCCTCTGCCCCTCAGGGAGCTCGGTCCTGCACCGCGGAGGGGCCCTGGCAGGGAGGGGCCCGCACTGCGGCTCCTCGCCCTCGGCCTTGACACTTCAGTCTGGTTAGGGCTTCAGCGTGCAGTGGATGGAGGCGTCAGTCACCTTGGGGGGCGTCCCCATGCAAGTGGGGGTCCTGAGTGTTTTCCTGTGAGTGTAAACACGTGCGTGTGTACACAGCTGGGTATGTGTGTACAGGTCCCTCTGGGGGTGACCCATGTGTGCGCACATCTGCCTGGGTGTACAGAGGGGTGTCACAATAAGGGTACACCTGTATGTGCTTATATCAGTGAATGTGTGTGTGCGCATACGTGTGGACTGTGTGTGTGAATATACGGGTCTGCACCCTTAGGTGTGTATGTGTGGACAGATCTGCGTGCCGGGATGTGTGTGTGAGCTGGGCAGTGTACGTGTGAGTATACAGGTCTCTATGCCTGCGTGTGCGCGCGCGCGCGTGTGCGTACAAGCCTGTGTGTCCACCTGCCTGGCCGTGTGTAGTTGTCATTGTGTGTGTCCTGGCTGATGGTTTCTGGTCCCATCCCTGTCATCGGAGGCTGCCCGGCCCCGCGGGGGCCACTGCCCCGGCCCCCTGCCTCCTGCAGTCAGAGATGAGGGCCAGAGGGAAGGCAGGGTCTCTTCCCAGCAAGCTCTGCTCCCTGGGGACTATCTATGTTCCCCTTGCCAGGGACCCACCTGGCTCGAGTCCACCCTCCCTCCACCCCTTCTGCTCAGGGCTCTCTGTGTCCTCACCAGCACCCGTGAGCCTGTGACCTGTCTGCGTGGCCAGTCCTGGGGCCTAGAGATTAATAACTGGGTTCTCGGCTGGACCAGCAGCTGAACTGCTGTGTCGACCCCTGGGGCCCTTGTCTGTCCATCTGTCTGCCTGCCTCAGTCTTGCACCGAGAGTGTCAACTGGATAAAACTGTTTGCTGAAGGAGGGTGGGGGTATGAGCGAGAGGTCTTGGCCTGACGGAGCACAGGGAGGGGCTGGCAGAGCTGGCATCTGGCCTCAGTTTGACGGTCACTGCCACCCTTCTCCCAAGGGCACCTGCTTCTCTCAGTCCTCCAGGTGTCCATCTCTAAGAAGTTACACGCAGGACCATACTGTCCCAGGAGGGAAGAGGGGCAGTTACAGTTCCCATTCTACAGACGAGGAAACTGACGGTTGAGGATATTGGGTGTCTTGTCTGGGTCCCACAGGCAGGAAGCAGCAGGGGGCTGGTGTCGTCCTGTGGCTCTCACCGAGAGAGAGCAGGGACAGAGGAAGGCGGGTGGGGGGGGGTGAGATGGGCTCACACCCTTCTATCTGTTGACAATTTGTGCTGAGCAGCTCATGGGGACCCTCTCTGCCCTCCCCCAAACTTGG
Source organism: Hyaena hyaena (assembly GCF_003009895.1). Classification (NCBI taxonomy): domain Eukaryota; kingdom Metazoa; phylum Chordata; class Mammalia; order Carnivora; family Hyaenidae; genus Hyaena; species Hyaena hyaena. Next base: position 940,323 of record NW_024080917.1, on the reverse strand, counting down.
GGTGGGGGTGAGGGTCTTGTCCTTCCTACCCTGATGCCCAGTGGTCACTGCTCCATCTCCCTGCAGGGCACACCCTTGTATGCATGCCCCTGGGTCACCCACATGCTCTAGACACTTCAGGGGCACCCACACAGACACACAGGTGGCCCACAGGTGGCCTCCGCCTGCTGGGTCTGAAGCCCGTTCGCCAGGTTGCGTGTGGGTGCCCGAGCACGGGCTTGCCACAGGAATCCCGGCCCTCCCCTCCCCGCAGGTCCAGCGGGAACAGGCCTGTGGTCATGGTCTGGAGGCAAATGAAGGCTCAGAGGCAGGGGTTTACTTACTTATTTTTTTTAAGTTTGTTTATTTTGAGAGAGAGGGAGGGAGTGAGCGTGAGTGGGGGAGGGGCATAGAGAGAGGGAGAGAGAATCCCAAGCAGAATCTGAACTGTCAGCATGAATTCCAACGCAGGGCTCAAACTCGCACAAACCGTGAGATCGTGACCCCTGCCGAAACCGAGTCGGGCGCTTAACCCACTGAGCCGCCCAGGCGCCCCGGGGCAGGAGCTTAGACAGCCATGGTCCGCTACGGAGGACAGCAGTGGGCGCAGACCCACCCAGACTGGGACCTAGGCAAACCCCGAAACTGATGTGCGCCCGCGTACGTCACGCACACACATGCACGCACACACGGGCGCGCACGCACATTCACACAGTGAAGTCCTGAAGCTCAGCCACGCACCCCCTTCCAGACCAGCTGCCTCAGCCAGCTTGCTGGCCCCTCCCGGACAGGACCCTGGGCTGAGGCGAGTCCCTGCAGAAGTGCTATAGGCAATGCCGCCTGGCCTCCGGGCGCCCTGGGTAAAGAGGGAGGGAGCTGCCTGAGCCCCGGGGGCGGAGGGCGGAGCCGGCAGGCCTTTCGGTCCAGCCGCCCACCGCTGGCAGGCCAGCCGCCTGCCCGCGATCCTGGGCCAGCCCTGGGTGGTGCCCCTGTCCGTGTGCTGCCCGAGTGCTGACCGCTGACCTGCTCGCCGCCAACCTGCCCGTCCCAGGTGGTGCAGAGGATCAAGGCTGTGGAAGGGCAGACGCGGCTGCTGGTGGTGGACAAGGACACGGACGAGGAGCTCCGCAGGCGGCAGCTGACCTGCACGGAGGAGATGGCCCAGCACGGCCTTCCGCCCACCCACGACCCCTGGGAGCCGAAGCCGGACTGGGCGCGTGCGAGCAGTCTCGGCCCCGAGGCTGGCCCGAAGGTACCGCAGGTTCCGCGCGGGGAGCACCCTGACCCCTCGCAGAATCTCCCCTCCGCTCACCTCCACAAGTCTCTGTCTCCGTCCCTTCTGCCTCTCGGGGCCCCTGGGGCTACCCTCTTGGCCTCGTGGGGCCCCTCTCTGTGCCCTCAGCCTGTGTTCTCAGCCAGGTGGGTCGGGGCTGCCTGGCCCTGGTCCCCACCCACCCCCCGCAGTCGCCAGCCCTCTTCCCCAGGGAAGGTCACTCTGGCAAGCCTGGCCTGGGGGCCGAGGACTGCGGGGATGTCCCTAGCTCTGTGCTCGCCTCAGGTGTCTGTCTGTCTGTCTGTCTGTCTGTCTAAGGAGACTGCTTGTGCTGGGAAGGCCCTGGGAGGGGGGAGCTGGTCCTTCTCCATGGTTGAGGACACTCTAAGCTGGGTCCTCAGCTTGGGGTCTACAGCGGTTGGGGTGCTTCTCCCTTCCTGCTTCTGCTCCAGGGCGGAAGAGCTGGAATTACCGTGTGTGCGCACCTCCCTCCGGGTAGCAGGACTTGGGGTGACCCTCCTGGGGGGGCCGAGAGGAAGAGCCTCACCGTGCTTATTCTGACCTCTTGAAGTCCCAAGGTTATTATCCCTCATGCCCCCCTGGCCTTTTTTTTTTTTTTAAAGAAACTGTCTTTTTTTAATTAGAAAGAGAGAGAACACGTGTGTGCAGGGCAGATGCAGAGAGAGAGTGAGACAGAGAATCCCAAGCAGGTTCTGTGCTGTCAGAACAGTGAGACTGTGACCTGAGCCAAGATCAAGAGTCTGATGCTTAACGGACTGAGCCACCCAGGCGCCTTCTTCTTTTCTGTTTGCTTGAATTTGAGAGGAGGTGGGGAGAAGAGCAGAGAGAGAAAGTGATAATCTGAGCATGGAGCCCACCGCTGGGCTCGATCCCACGACCCTGGGATCATGACCTGAGCTGAAATCAAGAGTCGGGCGCTCACCTGACTGAGCCACCCAGGCGCTCCAAGAGAAAGGTCTTCAAAGGATTTGGTCGCAGGAGTTCCCCAGAACCGCACTTCGAGAACCGGCGGCCCTAGGCAGTGTGAGATCTAAAGTTTCTGAGTGTGCATGCCTGCTGTGTGAGCTGGCGGTGCTTGTGACTGGACGCTCTGGCGTCTGTCCTGGGGGACAGGTGGCATTTCAGGTGAGAAGCCAGCATGGGCACAGGCCTGGGCATGAACCCACAGGGCTGGTCAGGGCCCAAGTAGGGGGCATCAGGGTCAGATGTGTGGCTTCAAGGAGGTCTGGGGATGGGGCACTGGCGGGCGGCCGGGCCCCTGGCCTGCAGCCCTGCCCGGAGCAGGCGCTCCTTCAAGCATCTTACCTCCAGGAGGAAGTGCCCTTCCCCCCAGGCGTTTGTCCATTGATTTAGACACAAATGCTGACTTCACCTTCCTGTGGAAAAATCCGCCCTCAGGCCTTATCTGGAGGGTGGGGTGCGAGGCACCTTGTCCTTGGGTGGGACCTTCCCCCTCTGCTATTTCAGGCTCTGGTGTCCGCAGGAAGCCCTAGGAGGGGGCTTCCTCTGGGTGTATTTTTAGAGGAACAAAGTGGGGCCCTACTGACGGGGCGCTGTGGTGGGGGCTGGCCTGGGGACAGGGACTCCAGAAGGTCAGGAGAGGCCCAGGGGACAGGGTGGACCCCCACGCCCTCCCGGCCCGAGACCCCGTGTCTGATTGGTTGAGTTCAGAGGGTCAGAAGGAAGAGCGGGGCCGACGCGCCCGGGACGACCCGGCTGTCGGGGCCCCTGGGAGGGCGCTCTCCCACGCAGGGCCACTCTCCCGCTGGGCGCCTGTGCCGCCGGACAGGGCACCCGGGCGGGGTGTGTGCGTTTTGCTTACGGCCAAGCTGGGCGTCACAGCCCCGACGGTCACTCGGGCCCGCTCGGCCAGTGGCTGGGGTGTGGGCGGCGGGGCAGGGAGCACGCAGCCGCGGCCGGTCCCTCCTGCTGGGTCCTGCGGGGTCCTCGTCAGTGGTGGTGACTCAGCCCCGGCCAGACCGGGCTGGGGCGGCTCTGCAGCTGCACTGCAGCTGATCCTGACCGTGACGGTAGGGGACAGCCCCCAAACAGACGGGGCGGCTCGCGGTACCAGGGCCATGGAGGCGGTGACAGACCCTGGCCCCCACCCCCATTCTGGAGGCCCCAAGGGTCTGAGAATGAGTGACAGGGAGAGCCCTGCAGGGGCTGGCTGCCTGGCATGCGACCTGGTAGCTACCCGGGGGCTCTGGGAGCCACGGCAGCCTGTCTGGTGTCCTGGCGCCGGGGTCCCTCCCCACCTCCCTGTCCCCCCAGCCTGGGGTCTGGGAGCAGGGCAGGGCCTTCCAGCAGCTTCCTTCCTTCCTTTCTTGAGGCCGAAAGCAAGCCAGTAGGGGGTGCCTAGTGGGGCCGAGCACGGGAGGGGGAGCCCAGCCACCACCCTGCTCCCCAAAGTGACTCAGCCCCCCTGTCCCCACCCATCCCTGGGGAGCCCGGGCCGCAGTGGGAGGTGGATAAATGGGGTGGTGGCCTGGGCTGGCCAGAGAGCTCGGGCCACTCCAGCTGGACGCCCGCTGCCTGCAACTCTGTCCCGCCTCCCATGGCCCGCTCTGGGGGTGCCACACCAGCGGCCCCTGCCCCAGGAGCCCCTCCACGGAGCCCGTCCTGGGGACTTGTGCAGGTCAGGCTGGGCGGGGGCTGGGAGGGGGCAGCGTGGGCAAGGAGGACCCTGGTGACCGGCTTAGCCCGTGTCCTCCAGGGTCAGGAGAGGGGACTTGGGGCACCCCGGTGCAAGCCGGCTGGACCCAGAGCAACAATGGGGGCCTTTCTCTGCCCGGGCTGGTGAGTCACCATCTGGGGCAGCACAGCTCGGCTCCCGGGGTATCCCCCATGCCAGCTCCTTTGTCTGGTCGCAGGCTCGGCTGTGAGACCGGGGCTTGTCGGGCTCTGGGCTGCCCGGCCAGGAGCCCGTGGGAGCCCGTGGGAGCCTGAGGGCCTGGCTGGGAGGCGGCAGGAAGTGCTGAGAGCCAGAGCAGGCAGCGAGGAATTTGAGCAATGCGCCAGGGCCTGCCTGCGCCCCCTCCTGACCCGCCGCTTCTGGGGGCCTCTCCACGGGCCTCTCCACGCCTCCGCCCCCCCCCCCCCCCCCACATCGCAGCCTCTCAACTGGAGGGTCGTGTGCTGGGCTTGCTGCTCCCTGGATTCAGGAGAGGAATTCAGGCAAGACTTCAGGAGAAGCCTCTTGGCTGGTGTCGCGAGCTGTGGCCGAGCCAGGTTGAGGCAGGGAGATGGCCAGGATGGACCCAAACCCGGATATGACTTCAGCCTGGCCTCGCGGCCCCGGATACTCCCGAGGTCCTGCTTCCTGTTTGGGGGCCTTGAGAGACCTGCCAGGGAGGTCACTGTGGAGGGCGTGAGAAGCGGCCGTAGGGCTCAGCGCCAGGGCGCCGTCCTCTCACGCACGCGTGTCGCCGTGTGTCTGCGAGCCGTGTGTGTGTGTTTAGATGTCCTGTCCCTGACGGCGCCCCTGCCGTCTGGGCCCCTGTCCGCGTGCAAGGTGTGCTTGGCCCTGGCCCTGCTCCTGACCAGCCAGCCCCAGGGCCCAGCCCATGTGCTCCGCAGCGGGCACCGGACGGGCCCCCCCGGTGTGTCTGGGAGAGGGCGTGAGCCTGTGCAGCAGGGCCCTGGAGACCTCGGGGGCCACGCCCTGGCTTCTGCCCTTGTTGCCCGGCCGGAGCCCTGGGAACAGCAGCCCTGTCCCCTGGGTTCCTGGTTATGGGGGCCGGGTGGTGGCCTGCGGTGGGGATCCCGAGGACGTGTCTGGGCAGGCTTTGGGGGTCAGGGAAGAGGTCCCAGGGGAGGGGTGCAGGCTGGGCAGGAAGAGGGCGTTTGGGACAGGTGGGAGCCCCTGCCCTGTGCGAGAAGCGGCCCACGGTCCTGCAGCCGGGCCGGCCAGCAGTTAGGGCCCTCACGGCCAGATTCGAGGTTTGGAACGAGCTCCCAGGTCTGGGTGCTGGCGTGGGCACGGGGGTGCGGGGTAGCCTGGGCCGCAGGGGATAGGCGCCCAAAGCCTGGAGAGCCTCCCCGAGGGTCAGGGTAGATGGAGGGTCACGGCGGGGCCCCAGGGAGCACCCCGGCCCTGCCCACGCTCACCTGCAGGCTCACCTGAGTCCCGGGCGGCCCGGGAAACCTGAGCTGCCCGCCTGCCTGCGCGCTCCGGCCACCCGCCATGTTTAGCCGAGCGCCAGTGGCCGCTAGCCACTCAGCACCGTGGTCGCTGCCCCAGGCTGTGGCTGGGCGGGGGGTCCCGGGGCCTGGCCCCTGCCCGCACGCCCCCCTGACCCACAGCCCTGCTGCAGGATGCCAGAGGTAAAGCAAGGCACGGCCTCAGGTTGTCGAAGGCGGGGTGGGGGGTAGGGGGACACTGTCGGCCTTCCGTGTTCTGGCGGGGAGCGTAAGAGGGCAGGTCCCACACTTGGCCTTCTCATTTGGCTTCGGCTCCAGCCCGTGTGCCCTGTCTCTGGGCCCCGTGGGGGTGGGGGTGGCCGCAGCTGGCTCTGGAATGTGAAAGCAAACACATCGCACCGCCACCAGTCCCATGGAGGCCGCCGGGAGAGAAAACAAGAGCCAGCAGCGTCAGCCGCACACTCGGGAGGGGGTTGGGGAGGGGCCACAGCAGCCCCAGGACACTGTCGCCAGTGGTCGCTCATCTCACCTGGCTTCTCCTACCACCCTCACCTGTGCTCAGCGCTGCCCCTCAGCTGATTCTGTCAGCACCCCTGCAAAGCCCCGGTCCTTTTTGAAGTTGTTTGGGGGTTTGGAAGTTGAGGCTTTGCTTAGGATCCTGTGGCTGGAGCTCCGTCACAGCAGCCTAACTAGGAGAGGGGGGTGCGGGGGGGAGGGGGCAAGGCAGGCTTGGGTGCATCGTCTTGGTCCCTGAGACCGGGGGCCGCTGGGCGGGGCGTGACGTCGAGCGTGGGGTTGGTTGGGGATCCCTCCAGCTCACCACCCTTGCACCTTCATCCTGGGGCCTGGAGGCCTTGGGGGCTGGGTCAGTGGCCTCAGGGCGGGCGGGAGAGCAGTGCTGAGCCTGGTTTCCTGTGCCTGCAGGATGTCAGTGGACCCCCGAGGGAGCTACGCCCTCGGCTCTGCCACCTGCGAAAGGGCCCCCAGGGCTATGGGTTCAACCTGCACAGTGACAAGTCCCGGCCGGGACAGTATATTCGCTCTGTGGACCCAGGCTCGCCTGCGGCTCACTCTGGCCTCCGCGCCCAGGACCGACTCATCGAGGTACCTGTCACACACATGTGTGTGTCTGTGCCCCTATCCCCACCCTCCAGTGTATCTCTGGCCTGTGTCACCCCCCCCTCCCCAGAGCGTGTCTGGGCCCGTGTCCCTCCACCCCCGAGGTGTCTCTGGCCCATGCCCCTGCGTGTGTGTCTGGGCAGGGAGGTCCTTGCTGGAGGAGGGAACATGCCGGGAACCCGAGCTGGTATCCCTCTTGCTGCCACGGCTGGTGACAATGTTGATGAATATTTGATGCCACACCTGGCCAGGTGGCTCAGGGGGCCTTCGGGGGCCCGACCTCAGGCAGTACTGACCCTGTGCTGCTGGTGGCAGGTAAATGGGCAGAATGTGGAGGGGCTGCGCCACGCAGAGGTGGTCGCCAGCATCAAGGCGCGGGAGGCCGAGGCCCGGCTGCTGGTGGTGGACCCCGAGACGGACGAGCACTTCAAGCGGCTACGGGTCACACCCACCGAGGAGCATGTGGAAGGTGGGCCACCCCCTGGGGACGGGGAGCAGCGGGGCGGGGGCTGGGCAGCCGCTGACACACTGTGCCCACAGGTCCACTGCCGTCACCAGTCACCAATGGGACCAGCCCTGCCCAGGTGAGAGGGTGGGGTGGACAGGGCAGGTCCGGGAGCCCGCAGAGGGGGCTCTGGGGATCCGCAGGCCCGACGGAGCCCCCAGCTCCAGATCTCCTTGCGTCGGTGTGAATGTGAGACGCAGTCTTGCCCAGTCACTTCTAGCTTTCATGCCTGCCATGGGGCCTGTCCTGGGTCAGCCACATCCCGGCCCCACAGGCCCCTTGTGCCCTCTGCCCGGTGCTGGCTGGCAGCCTAGAGTCATACTCAGTCTCTCCTTGCGAAGCTGGCCCTGGCTCCACCCCAGGTGATGCTCCTGTGGGTGATTCCTGTTGGGGGCCGGCCGGGGCCAGGCCACCTGCCCGCTCCCTGCTGCGTGTCAGCGTCCTGCCCAGGCTGGGTGCAGCTTTCAGAATGAGTGCAGCTCTGACGTGCGTGTGGGCACGTGTGTGCGTGTGTGTCTGTGCGTGCACCGGCAGCTCCTGGGCAGGATCCCTGAAGCCACACCTTGCCCTTGGTTTCCCAGCTCAATGGTGGCTCAGCGTGTTCATCCCGAAGTGATCTGCCTGGCTTAGACAAGGACACTGAGGTAGCAAGTGCCTGCCCGTACCCCACTGCTGTGATCACACACTGGGGGGTCAGAGGCCTTGGGGGTGGCTGTTTGTGGAGCTGGCGGCCCTGGGCAGTGGGGTCACCACCTCCAGGAAGCCCTCTTGGACCTGCTGCCCCAGCCTGATCAGAAGGCCTCTGGTATGAACTCCCTGGGAAGGGTCACCTGACTGAGGGCTTGGGTCCAGGGCTCACTCTGACCACCTGCCCACTCTGCTTGCCCCCAGGACAGCAGCACTTGGAAACGTGACCCCTTTCAGGAGAGTGGCCTGCACCTGAGCCCCACGGCGGCCGAGGCCAAGGAGAAGGCGAGAGCCACCCGGGTCAACAAGCGGGCACCACAGATGGACTGGAACCGGAAGCGCGAGATCTTCAGCAACTTCTGAGCCCCTCCCTGCCTGTTTGCCGGCGACCCGGCCTCCTCCCCGCACGGGCCCAGCCCAGAGTTCCCCAAGCAAGCCTCAGCGGACTGGATGGGGTGCCTCCTCACCCCTAGAAGCCGTGCTGGGCCCACCGTCATCCAGGAACCAGCGTGCGCCCCGGTGCGCCCCATCCTGCCCTCCTACCTGCTGGGTGCTGGAGAAGGGAGAGGGGAGAGGGAAGGGGGCCCCCCTAGAAGTGAGAGAGGGAGAGGGAGTGGCGACCTTGGGCCCGGCCCTTGCTGCTCTGCCCGGGCCTGCTGACTTAAAGGAATTTGTTTCTGCTTTTCTTCCAAAAAAGAAAAAAAAAAAAAAAACTCAACAAAAAAAACCCCAGAGCTCCAGCTCCACACATGTTTCCACTTAATGAGTCCCACCCCCCCGCCCCCGCCCCCTTAGGACGTGCTCTCTAAGTAATTGCAATAAAACAAACCTTTCTCTGCAAACCACTTCCTCCCCACTCCTCAGTGACAGCCTTCCCAACTGGGAGCCCCGGGCACTTCCAGGGACAGAGAAATGTAGGGGGACCAGGCTGTGAGTGTGGGGGCTTCAGGGTGAGGCTGGGGAGGCCAGATGTGGCTGTAGGAGCTGCCCCCTTCCTCCTCCCTGCTGTGGCGGATCGCTAGACCCGGCCCCCCCATGTTCCCGCTGAACTGGTCTAGGGCGCAGGGCCTGGGCTCCCAGGGGCCTGAGGATAGAGGCCCTGTGTCCCCGAAGAGGGTGGCCTCTGGACGGGCCTTTTGGCCCTGTGCCACAGCCCTGAGGCTGGGGGAGAGCCTGCCTGCCCCCAGGAGACCCCACCCACTCTCCCTTTCCTCTGCCCTGAACCCGACCGACGTTGCTGTCCGCCCTGTAAGCCATAGCGCATGCGCGCCCTCCGAATAAACAGGCCTTCCTCAGACCCTTGGCCGCCTCTGTCCTTCCTGAGCCCTTGCTTGTGGGTGGGGGGCTGTGGTCTGGGCAGGAAGGCAGCGGGCCCCGGGAACCCCAGTCTCGGCTGCTGCAGAGTCCCATTCCTAAGCCTCTTCCACTGGATCCGCCAGGTGGCCAAGCCCGACCTCTCTCAGCTCCCGCTCCACCGCCCCTGGGGAGCCCTGTGACGCAGAGCCCTGCTCCCTCCTTCACTGGTACGCTCTGGTGCCCTCGATAGGTTGGCCTCCTCCTTGCCCTCCCCCAGGAAGTTGCCCTCAATGCCTTCCAGATCCTTGACACCCCCCGTGCTAGTCTCTGCCCTTGTGCTGCCCCCGCAGGCACAACCCCCACAGGTTGGTGCTGTGCCCCGTGGCTCCCTGGTGTTACTTTGGAGGCTGGGTGGCTCTGTAAACATAGGGCAGGGCTGCCTGGCAGAGGGCTCTCAGGGTGCATAAGTTCAGGAGGGAGGCGTGGACCCCAGGAGGGAGGAGGCCCAGGTCTCCTGCGCGCTTCTCGGCAGCTGGCCGCAGCTGGCTCCCACGACCCATCTCCTCCGTCCGACTCCTGCACATCCATCACCCCCACCCCCACCCAGCACAGAGCCCAGATTGTCGCGTCCCCACCCCAGCCTCCCAGGCAGCCCGGTTCAGACACCAGAACAGGGGCAACACACAGCTCCTGCCCGCGCTTCCCAGCCTGTGCCTAACCCCCTGGGGTAAGACTCAGCCAGACCCCGGGGGCGCTTGGGGGGCACAGCTGGTTAATCGTCAGACTCTTGATCTCGGCTCAGGTCAAGATCTCACCATTTGTGAGTTTGATCCCTGCATCAGGCTCTGTGCCAGCACAGAGACTGCTTAGGATTCTGTCTCTCCCTCTCTCTGCCTCCTCCGCTGGTGCTCTCTCTCAAAATAAATAAACTTAAAAAAAAAAAAGACTCAGCCAGACCCCAACTGCAAACAACTCCCAAGCTTTATTATAAACAGGATGGGGCTCCCCAGCAAAAGCACACAGTGCCTACCCAGAACAGCGTACGGGGCCACGGCTTTGTGGTCCTCAGAGGCCCTGTGCGGCCGGGCACAGCGTCCGGTTGAGGCAGCCCTGGCAGCGTGGGTGGACGGGCAGACAAGTCTGCTGGCCGAAGCCCACCAACAGTCCGTTGATCTCACTCCACAGCTCCCTGTGAAGGTAGAGGGCGTCAGAGAGGGCGGCAGCGCCCGGGGAGCCCTGCCCGCGCCCACCCTGCCGCACCGGGGCAGCCACTCCTCCAGGGCAGCGCGGGTCTTCTCCGGGGCCTTGGTCGCCGTCCTGGTCCACCCGAGCCTGTTGGCAATTCTGTGCACGTGCGTGTCCACCGCTGCTGGGAGACAGGACCAGGTCAGCCCCGGGCTTCCGTGGAGGGCCCACAACTGCACAGAGGGCGGGCCCTCCACGCGGGGTGCCGCAGCGCCTCCTGGTCCAGGTGCCAGCTGTGGGCGCCAGGCCGGGGGGTTGGCTCGAGGTCCCGACCCACAGAGCCTGCACCTGCCACTGCACGGTCAGGGACACAGGGGGTGTGGCCAGGCCAGCTGCAGCTGTCATCTGCTTGCACCACAGTCCCTACCCCCCTTCGCCGGCCACCCCAGGGCCTGGCCTGGGCACCTGCTCACGGGGGGCTCTTCCTCCCTGCCTGTGGCAGTCCCTGCCTTCTCCGCACTTTGCAACAGAGAAAGTGAGTCCCACATCGGCTCCCTTCCCCTGCTACCGACAGTCTGGAAAAAGGCTCTGACGGGGGCGCACCCTGGGAACACAGCATGCAGGGGTCACAGTAGTGGGCTGCCAAGCCCCAGTTTCCATCTCTGTACCACAGAGGTGACCATGTTCCCTGTCACCCGGAGGCCCACCCTTCCCAGGATCTCCTTACAGGGGGCCGTGCCCACAGACAACCAGAAAGGCGGAGACTCTGACCCTTCTTCCCGATGCGTCTGCTGCTCCCAAAGTCCAGTCGCCTGGGCTGTGAGCCCTTCCCCCACAGACTTGCGGGACCCCTCCTGGGACTGGGCAGCCGAGGACAGCTGCCCAGATAAGCTCAAGTATCTGCTGGGAGGCTGGCGGCTGTAGAAGCCTGGCGGGGGGGGGGGGGGATGCTCCGCCCTAGCCCCCGCCTGGTCCGGTGCCAGCCTCTGGGGCTGCTGGGCTGCAGCCTTAGCTTCACAGTCAGGGCCCTCGGCCCTGTGCTGCCCTCCGACCTGGGCACACGGCTCAGAAGGGTCCCCACCCCAGGTAGCAGGCTCTAGAAGCTGAGGAAGCACTGGGGAAGTTCCCACCTCCTCCCCAGCCCCTGCAGAAGCTCCAGAGGAGCCCAGGGTGGGGGCACACAGAGAGAGGTCAAGGTAAGGTCAGGCCGCTGTTGCCTGGCCTCAGGAACCCCAACTCTCTGGGCAAAGGTCTGAAGCAGCAGTCACGCCCTGACCGGGGTCTGTCTTCACTTGGAGATCCACCGCTGTCAGGAAACGGATTCCAGGAGAGGCTCTCCCGAGCTCCTCATCCCTGCATCCCCAGCCCATCCTCCTTCCCCAGGCACCCCCCTGCCCTTACTGCGCCCCCCAGTCTGCCTGTGCTCAGTTTTGAGCCTCCTGCCAGCCTTTCTCTCACCGGACGGCTTTGCGGATGCTGTTCCTTCTGCCTGGCCAGCCCCGCCTCACTCTCCGGTTCTTGGCTCAGTTATCACCCCCTCAGGAGGTCTGCCCTGTTGCCCCGGACTGGGCCAGCTCCGACAGTGCCACACATAGACCTTGGGTCCGTCCCCAAGGCCTCTCAGAGCCCCGCGCGCAGTAGGTGCTCGGCCCATAGGATCTTCTCCCACGAGTACCGATCTGCAGGTGAGGCAGGCCTAGCTCACTGCTAGAAACATCTTTCTGACCCTTTGGGCTAAGCTAGGGGTGAGGAGACACAAGCTGGGGTCGCAGATCACAGGACATGGGGAGCCCTGATGGCGGCCAGCCCTGCCCTGTCCTCCCTGTGGGTGTATGGCACTCACCAATGCCTGACACGGTACCCCAGGCCACGGCCATGGCCAAGTGTGCCATCTTGGGTCCAACGCCTGGCAGTGCCACCAGCTCGGGCACAGAAGCCGGGATGTCTCCTCCATAGCGCTGCTGCAGGATGGCACTGGTCTGTTTGATGTACTTCACCTTGTTCTGAAAGGTGGAAGGGGCGGTCAGCCCTGGAGGTGGACAGCGGAGTCTGACTGGGGAGGATGAGTCCCGAGGCAGAGCCATAGGCGCCCGGAGCTGCCCGTCACCCGCCCAAGACACACTCACAGGCTCCTGTCTGTGCTGTCCCGCCAGGAGGTGGGAATGAGCCGAGGGCAGCCCGGTACAGGCCCCGGCCCGCTTCCCACGTGCCTGGACCCATGACGTGGGTGGGGTCTAGCTCAGGTCCCCTGCCCTGTCATTCCCTCAGAGGCCAGGTAGGCTAGGCAGGGCCAGCCATGGCTCAGCACCTGCGCCTTCAGGAAGGAAGGCTGGAGCCTGGGGCTCCCCCTCCAGCCGCCAGGCCAGCTGGGTGGTTCCCATTCTGTGCCTGAGTGCAGAGGGCTATTTAAAACCCATCTGACAGAACTGCGGCCCACGCCAGTGCCAAGGGGAAGCGGCTCCACCCGCCTGGCTGCCTTCAACAGGTCCGCCCACTTGCCACCCAGGGCTCCGGGGCCTGCTGGGGCTCCGGCAGAAGAGGGTGACGCACTCCAGGGACGCCTGGAGTAAACAAAGGGAAAGGCTGGTGGGCAGCCTTGGGGAGGAAGGGAAGCGCCAGGCAGCTGGGTGGGGAGGTGGAGGAAGGAAGGGGTGGGCGCAAACAGGAAAGACCAAGGAGGGAGGCCCTACAGCCCCAGGTCCATCTGCGGGTCAGAGGGGCCGGGGCTCCAGCAGGAACTCACATCCAGGTCCCTGAGGTGCCCCCCCCCCCCCCCGCCTCCTGATGTCTTCCCTGGACCAGTGGCACCGCCCAGTCTCCAGGCCAGTGGGCTCACCCTCCAGAAGCCGACAGGGTAGATGAGCGTGCCCAGCGTGTTGTCATCCATCTGCAGGACGCTGTCCACTGTCAGGCCCCGAGCCCGCAGTCGCTGCATGGCACCTGCTGTCACCTGGTCCTTGGTCTGGCTGGAGAGCATCAGGGACAGCAGCACCTGGTACCTCCGCACCTGCCGGCACAGTGCCAGGGACCAGGGTAGTGGCCGGGCCTGGGTGCTCCTCGTGGGCTGGGCCCCAGCCAAGCCCTTTATCACCTCCACCTGTTACCCTGGGTGGGGCCTCGGCCTTGCACTGCCCTGGCCAGCAGAGCGCACGCGGGGTCTGGCAGGGGCTCGTTCTGTTTCTTCACATGTGACGCGGGGACAACAGTACCTGCCTCACGGGATCACCAGAAGGTAACGTGAGTGATCACAACACTTAGAATCCTGCCCGGCAGTGGGCGCTCACCACCCAGCGGCTGCTACCGTGCCTGTCCCTGCTCTGTGACTACTAACACCACTAGCAGATGAAGCCCAAAGAAGTACGTGCACCCGGGTCCCTGGCAGCAGGGTTGGGACTGGACTCGAGTCGGTCTAAGGATCAGGCTCCAGGCCATGAAGTGGGAGGAACTCTCAGCAAACACTACCGAGCTCCCCTGCGGGGCCTGGGCTCTGCCGATAGGAAACAGAGCGGGGAGCCCCGGGTACAGGCAGTCCTGAGCTGCTGAGTGGCCGCGATGAAACAGTGACGCCGGCCGGCGCTCCGGGTCCTGAAGGTGGCGGTGCCAGCCACGAGCTGCCACGTGTCAGGCTGTGCCCCACCAGAGGCCTGAGAGGAAGCAAGTGCCTTGTCCAAAGGGCGTCACCAGGCAGCGGGGGCCCCGGCCTACCTTCGGGGGTGCGCTGGAGTCATAGCAGTGCTCAGCCCCCAGCCAGTCCACGGGTGCGTCCTTCCCGCTCCTCATGGTGCGGATGTTGAGCAGCTGCTGCCGCCAGTCCTGGGGCTCCCAGCTTGGTGCCCTGAGGGGTCTGGTGTCTTCTCCTTCCTGGTGATCTGAGGCCTCGTAGGCCACATTCAGTTTTTGCGTCTTCCGCTGATGCCTTGCAGGGCTGTGGCTCTTCCTTCCTTCTGCAAACAGTGCCATTCCGTGCGTTCAGCAGGGGCCACAGGTGAGGGTGGGGTGCGGGCGGCGCCCTACCTGCTACTCACCCAGCATCATTCATTCAACAACCACCTACCACAGTGGGGGTGCTCTGGCCTCTGCAACCCGCACTTGTGACGGCTCTGCCCTCCTTACGCCACTGCCTTCCTGACCAAGTCTGCGTTAGCACAGGAGGCCTGAACCCTCCACCATGGTGCCCCCCACTCCCCCAATCTAGTCTCCACACTGTGCCAGAAAGAAATTTCCGACCCAAAAGAGATTGCATCACTTCCGTTTACACCTCCTCATTGATTTTTTCTTGTTACTGGAGGCGAACTCCAAACTCTACCGCAGCATCACAGTACCTGCCTGCCCAGCTGGCACTGTCACCCCCTTCTCCTCGCCCCAGTGCCTCCACAGTGCTTGTGTCACTGTGGGTCTCCCTGTCTGGACTACTCTGGAGTTCACGGGGTGCCTGAGAACCCCCGCCGGCCGCCCTGCAGGGCACGTCGCAGGGGCCTGTGGGTCTTGCTCCCCCCCGCCCCCCAGTCCCTAGATCCTTATCGCCTAGGAGGATGAACGCAACGAAGACCACGCCCTCCGGGAGGGACCCGCTAGCAGGCGGAGAGGACTTCCGGCGGCACCGGGTCTCTCTAAGAGGGAAGCGGCTACGGGGACAAGTCTGGTCTGCCCACAGGGAGCCTGGCACAAGTGGAGTATCCCGTGGCAGGCTTCCAGTTCGGTACGACGGTGGCGGAAATGGGAGCACCTGGTCCCGGTCCCTGGGGCGGCCCCTGCGTCCCAGGAACAGAGCGCAGGGTGGGAGCCAGGCCCTCACGTGGGGGCGACCCTGAACCCCAGCGCCTTGCAGGCCCCTTCCCCCGCCTCTCTCCCCAGGCTCCGACCCAGGCGCGGCACTACCTGCAGCCGCCTCTCCCCTCCGGAGCGGCGCGGCCTTCGCCCCGCCCCCCAGGGGCCCGGCCCCCGGGCCCCGGCTGCGGCTCCTGGTCACCATCCTCACTCCCGTCGCGCTCATGCTGGAGTCCGGCGGACTACACTACCCGGCGGTCCCCGCGGTCACGCTACGTGACGCAACGTTCGGCCCTTCATTTCCGCCAGAGAGCGGCCCGGGAACTACGACTCCCAGCAAGCTCGGCGGCTGCCCTCGGCCCCGGCCCGCTGCCGGAAGTGCGGGGCGAGTTTCCGGCGGCGGCCCGTTTTTTTTGGGGGGGGCGGTTGCCGTGGGGTGCCCTCCCTTCTCCGCGCGGGGACCGCCTGGCGCCCTGCGGGCGCTGCGCAGGGTGAGTGGCTCGCGGTGTCCCGACCGCTAGCGCCGTCCCGGCCTGCCTGTGGCCCGATCCCGATGGGGCAGGGGGAGGCGGCCGCGCCGGGGGCCCTGCGGGACGCCGAGGCGGCGGGGGCGGGCCTCCGCGGGGTCCCGGGTCCCGGGCTTCGGCAGAGCCCACCGCAGCCGGAGCCAGGAGGGCTCCTCGGTGTTAAGACAGTGCGGGTGCGAGCGGCCCCCTGCCTCCGGCACCCCCTCTCCCGACAGGCCGCCCCCACGTGGGGAGGAGAGGGGGCGAACGTCGGGGACTCCACCCTGTACACCCCGTCGGGCGGCGGGGCAGCAGCCTGCTGCTGGCCGGGCCTGTGGGGTCTGGGAGCCCGGAGGCCCGCAGCGGGGCAGGTCCGGGGGGGGCCACTCCTGAGATATCTGCTCGTTCCTTCGGCGCAGAGGCGGCCTCTGGCGCGTCCCTGCCCACCATGGCCAAGCCGACGAGCAAAGATTCAGGCTTGAAGGAGAAGTTCAGGATTCTGTTTGGACTGGGAACCCCGCGGCCAAATCCCAGGTCTGCAGAGGGCAAGCAGACGGAGTTTATCATCACGGCGGAAATCCTGAGAGTGAGTGCGCTGCTTGCGTCTGGCCTGCCAGCCTATCGGGAGATGGGAGGAAGGCTGGGTTTGGTGTGTCGGCAGCTTCTGAGGGAGATGGGCTGCTGGCCACCTGGCCACCGGCTGCGCAGGCCGCTGTCCCCAGTACTGCCGAAGCGTGTCTGTCTTTTCTTCGGAGATTCAGGGAGTCAGGGCCCCAGGGACTTGGCCCAGCACCCTTGAGGTAGTATTGAGATGTCGGTGCAGCAAAACCTATCGTACGGGACATGGCCCAAACGCCGCGGTTGGCGTCCACTTGTGATCAGGGCGATAGCGGGTGTTAACTGGTAATTTGTGAGTTTCTGGGAGGAGCGGTCTTTATTTTCCCAGGTCCGTGTGTGTGTGGTGGGAGTCCCTCTACGGCACGCCTGGCACCGTGTTTTGTATATGCCAGATTCTTGCCCTTGTGAAGGTTCCTCTTGAGAAACAGCCAAAACGTTCATCGGCTGGTGAATGTGTGAACAAAATGTAAACGAGGAATGAGGCATTGACCCCTTCCTAATGCGGGCGAACATTGAACACACATGAGCGAAAGAAGCCAGCCACACAGTTGTGCTTCCGGCTCTCTGAAATGTGCAGAGCAGGTGAACCCGTGGAGCCAGGAAGTTGGTTGGGGCCTGAGGGGATGCGCAGGGACTGCTCGCAGGTGTGCAGTGATGAAAGCGTTCTGGAATTAGCTGAGGTGGTTGCGGGCATCGCGAATGTACTAAAGACCGAACAGGGCAGTTTTAAATTCCTCAGACAGCTGATTTTTTTTTTTTAATGTTTTTTGTTTCTGAGAGAGAGACAGCATGAGTAGGGGAGGGTCAGAGAGAGAGGGAGACACAGAATCTGAAGCAGCTCCAGGCTCTGAGCTCTCAGCACAGAGCCCGACGCAGGGCTCGAACCCACAAACCGTGAGATCATGACCTGAGCTGAAGTCAGACGCTTAACCGACTGAGCCACCCAGGTAACCCCTCAGACAGCTGAGTTTTTTCCATCAATTTCATCACAACACAGAGAAGCACAGCCTTAATGACAAGTCATTGTCGCCCCACTGGAACACAGCCGTAAGCTCTGGCGGTTCCTGATTTCGGAAGGACCCGCAGCAGGTCTCCGTCGCGGGGGACGCGACACCGTTCTCGGTGTGGCCTGCGGCTGGCTGTTTGGCAGACCTGTTGCCTGAGCGCTCGCCCCTTTTCCTTCCTTCGTGTCTCTCCAGGAGCTGAGTGTCGAATGTGGCCTCAACAATCGCATCCGGGTGATCGGGCAGATCTGCGAAGTTGCAAAAACGAAGAAGTTTGAAGAGGTAGGTGTGTATCCGCTGGCTGCGGGACAGAGGCGGGTGAGCGGCCGGGAGGTCCGGCGCCGCTCTGTTTGGAGCGGGGGTTGACCACTAACTGCTGAGGCTACCGTTCACCGCGTTTTAGGGACGCTTAACCTGCGTCTTAGTGAAGGGGCTGCTTCTGGAAATGCGCTGAGCACAGCTGTTAGAGGTCAGTCACACGTGGAGGGATTGAGGCTTTTCTAGCCCTTCTAAGAAAGGGCTTAAATTTAAGCGACTTGAAACGCATCCCTGCTTGCCCTCTCCTTTCAGACTTGGGGGCCGGGAAGGCAAGGGACGTCAGCAGAGAGGGTGAGCCGAGGCTTAGCAGCGCCCGCGTGTCCTGGGGAGAGGTGTCTGCGTGTTTCGGGTGATGTTTGCGGGCTCTCTCGGGGCACCCCTGAGGACAAGTGGCACGCTGTCGTGAGAGCACCTCAGCGGCTCTGCCTTGGCCCTCTCCTCTTGCCTGAGCGACTTGGGGCGAGACGTGGAGGTAGCAGCTTGGGATTTGCTAAGGGGGAGGGGAGAGCAACCGTGACATCCACAGCTGGCTATCTGAAATTTGCAGGCTACACATTAGCAAGAATAAACGTGACAGTAGGCCTCTGCGTTGGGAAAGTGTGGGTGTGAGAGGGGGACCGGTGGCCCGGCTGCCGTCGCCTGAGTGCGTGGACAGATAAGCCCGAAAGGCTGGCGGAGTCCACAGGCTCGGTGTCTGCATGTTGCTGTGGCTTAGGTTGCGTCAGTAGGAGTGTTGTGCATGGGATAAAGGAGGTGACAGTTCCAGAGTATGTTGAAGCGGTCAGGATGTTGATCAGACAACATCTAAGAGACGTTTTAGCCCCCTCCTGAGAGCAGTGAACCCAGGAAGGGGTGAGTCGTCCGAACACCCTGGTTGAAGGGTTAATGTGGAGAAGAGATGGTGACGTGTGAGAGACTGACTCCATGGGCTGGGTGGGGCTTAGTGAGACGAGGCAGATTCCAGAAGCCCACAGGGAGACCTTGGCAGCAGAGTCGGGGCAGGAGTGTGGTTCGGAGCGGCCCTTGGCTGCCGTGTGTACACAGAGGGTGGCCAGGAAAGTGGGGTTTCTGGGTCAGGCTGCAGACCCGGGACCGCCTAGCTCTGAGACTCCTTCAGCAAGCTCTACGGGGGGCTCCTGCCTGACATCTGGGGCAACCGGGATGATTCTCCTGGCCTGCTGCTCGCCTCCATCCCCCCAGGCTGTGGCCTGAACGTGCGGGTTTAAATAGCTTGGAGCTGCACCCCTGTTGGGTTCAGGGTCTCGTGGGCTGTGCTGGGTACACGAGGTGGGGGCTTGAGAGGAGCGAGTTCTAAGTGCGAAGCACCGCTGTGCTCCGTGTTCTGCTCATGGTGCTGTCTGTTGAGTGGGGGGCCAGCATTCCCTAACTGCTGTCCCCTCTCTGCTGGCGGCAGCACGCGGTGGAGGCACTCTGGAAGGCCGTCGAGGACCTGCTGCAGCCGGAGCGGCCACCGGAGGCCCGGCACGCCGTGCTAGCTCTGCTGAAGGCCATCGTGCAGGGGCAGGTGACGGCGGGTCTGCATGCTGGCGGAGCTGGGATGGGCGTGGGGGTGATGCGGGGCACCCCGCTGACGGCCCCTTCTTTGCCGTGCGTGGACGGGGCTCCGGGCACAGGGTCTGCTTCCCAGCGGCTCTGCCTGAGTGCGCATCCTGCTTGCTCGCCTGTGAAATGGGGGAGCTTGGTGCTCCTTCCTTCTCAGGAGGGTTTTGGGGTGTAAGTGAGGCAGTACGCGTAAACTGTCCGGGACTTGCCTGCCTGCACGAGGGAGCGGCTGTTAGGTGCTCTGGCTGCCCCCCCCCCCCCCCCCCCGGCCCTAGGCCTCTGCCCCTGGCTCACTGTGCCCTTGGCCACGCTGCTGTGACCCTTTCCTAGAACCGCAGGCGGCCTCTCCGGGCGGCCTCTCCGTTCCCGCTCCCGCCTGGAAGGCACCCTTCCCTCTCGGCTGTTTTCTCCGGTCCTCCACACCCCAGCTGCTTGCAGAGGCCTGTCCCCTCCCAGTGCGGTTGCACTGTATTGGTCATTGTGGGGGCACACCCGCGTCTCTTCCTGGCCACGGTCCCCGGGAGGGCTGGAACTGCATTGTCCCCTGCGTGCCCACCGCCGTGCCTGGAGCTCGCACACAGGAGGTGCTCTACACGCACACTTCTCTGGAGCTGCTCCGAGGTGCTCCCCTGCTACAGTCAGTTCCGGAGGGAAGGAGCGAGGGTCCGAGGGTTGGGAGTCCTGGAGCCCACTGTGCTGCTCGCGCTGCCCGCAGCCGCTCTGGAAACCCAGCTGGCCGGGGGGTCCTTGCAGGACTGCTGACCTTGTGGTTTTACCTTCAGGGGGACCGCTTGGGCGTTCTCAGGGCCCTCTTCTTTAAGGTCATCAAGGATTACCCCTCTAACGAAGACCTCCACGAAAGACTGGAAGTTTTCAAGGCTCTCACGGACAATGGGAGACACATCACGTATTTGGAAGAAGAACTGGGTGGGTGCCGCGTTGGGTGTGAGGTTTCTCTGGCGCTGGGGATCAAATTTGATCTGGGATGCCTGAAGGCTGCTGCGGCCCAGAGCAAGTGCTGCAGTTTATGGGGACGGCCTGCAGAGGGCGCGGTCCCGCAAGGTTCCGCTTACCTGTGTGCAACCCAGATCAGCCACCCCATCTCCTGGGGAGGGGGGAGCCTGTTAGAAATGCACAGACCTGGCCTTCACTCCAGACCTGCTGGCTCAGAATCCCTGGGGAGTGAGGGCTTTCAGTGGGGAGAAGGTAGCCCGACTTTTTTGTAAAGAGTGTGTGCTGCTGGCCCAGCATCAGCCTGTGTTTCATTAAAGAACCCTGGGGTTTCTGGGGCGCTGGGGCCGCCTCACCGTGTCTTCTTCCTGGTCCTCTGCTCTGGGCCTGACTTACTAGCCCTCTCCTTGGCTGGTCCACCTCTCTTGTCCTGATGGGGTGATGTTCGTTTCTCTGAGACTTGAGATTTCCTATCACTGCTGTGGGGGGAAGAGGAAGAGTAGTCAGTCTGACTCGGGGCCGGAGATGGGCCTCGGCTGTCAAGTTGGTCTTCGGGACAGGTAGTGACCGGAAGCCTACGCTCAGGTTTTCTAAGGTTATTTGACCGGTAGTCTTGGCTGGCTTTTGTTTCTGTTGAGAGGCTCTCAGGGAGGGGTAGGGGGACAGGGATCGGCCTTCTGAACGCGCAGTCGGTGATGCTCACACAGCCCAGCATTGGGGGCCCAGGCTCCGAGCGTAAAATGCACAAACTCTGCTGCTGCCTCTCAGCCTAGATGCCCTCAGTGCACCCCGGGGGCTGGTAAATTCCCGAGGCCAGCTGAGCCTCCGCCAGCCCCACGCGTGGCCTGTTGTCGCATGGGGGCGGGGCTGTGGCGAGGGGGACTGAGCTGTCTTCCCTGGGGGGGGGAGCAGGCAGCACATTGCCCTCCTCCTTCTCCCCAGCTGGGTTTGTGCTGCAGTGGATGGACATCGGCCTGTCCTCAGAGTTCCTTCTGGTGCTTGTGAACTTGGTCAAATTCAACAGCTGTTACCTGGATGAATACATTGCGTCAATGGTCCAGTAAGAACAGTTCCGATGACGTTCCTCTGACCGTCGTCCTGCTGCCTCGGGCTTTCCGTTTGGCTCCACGGTGGGAGTGGCGCTGCTGAAGTCAGCAAATGAGTGGAGGAGTCTGGGGCGGCTACAGCCACCTGCTGCTTAAGTTGATGAAGCGATAGCATTTTTTCTAACAGACGAGTAATGTTGCCCGGGGTTACTTTACTATAAATTTTGGCGTTATTTCTTCCGAAACACTGGGAATCTGTGAGGGCAGGGCCGGGGTCTTTTTGGTGTCTGCGCCCAGCACCGGGCAGTGGTTGGCACAGAGCAGGCACCTGCCCGTCTGTGGGTGAGCGGAGCCCTAAGGGGGATGAGTCCTTCATTTAACTGACTTGTAGAGTCCCCAGAAAGTGAAACAGAGGCACGGAGCCTCTGGGAAAGCTCCCTCCACTGACTCTGCACTTCCTCCAACAGCATGATCTGCCTGCTGTGCGTCCAGACTGTGTCCTCTGTGGACATAGAGGTCAGTGGCTGGTCCTCCAGGGACGGCTCCTTTCAGCCTCCTTCCGGGCAGCCCGGGTGGCATAGCACTCGACACCACAGCCCTGGGGTCCGGCCCTGCACTGCCCCTCGCTGTCGCGTGGCCCCGGGCCGGCTTGCAGTAGGAGGCCTGGTTGATGGGATGGTCTCCACCGCAGGGTCACAGTTGAGGGTGGGGTGACCCGCAGTGACAAGTGATGTTCATCACTCTTGTTCTAAGAAAGCCGCTTTGGCAGTGGGGAGGGGTGATGGTCACTGACCAGAGGAGGGTGGGAAGGAGGCTGAGGGCGTCCCCCCTGCAGGCGAGAGGCCGAGCAGGGCTGACACACCCCCGTCCGCACCCCGTCAGGTGTCTCTCCAGGTCCTGGACGCCGTCGTCTGCTACAACTGCCTGCCGGCCGAGAGCCTGCCCCTGTTCATCGTCACCCTCTGCCGTACCGTCAACGTCAAGGAGCTCTGTGAGCCCTGCTGGAAGGTGGGGGTCTGAGCGGTTGCTCTGGACAGTTCTGGATGGACAGGACAGGGGCCTGCTCGCCTTCAGTGAATGGCCATCTGAGACTCAGCACCCAGGCGATGCCCTGTGGAGGGGAATCCAGTAGCGTGTTCCCAGGCGGTTGAGTGGAGGCCTGGGGTTTGGAGACATTTGGGAAACCGCTGCCTCTGTTTGGGAGGCGGTGGTGGGGAGCCGACCAGATGTGGAGGGCTTCAGAACAGTGGCCGTGTGAGGTTGGCCCACGGGGCCCGGGGCTCATATCTGCCAGGCTCTGACGGTGGCGTGTCGTGTTTCGCAGCTGATGAGGAACCTCCTGGGCACCCACCTGGGCCACAGTGCCATCTACAACATGTGCCGCATCATGGAGGACAGGTGAGTGTGGGCAAGACCCGGGGTGGACTGGTGAGGGCCAGGTGGCCTGACCCCCTGCCACGGAGCCTTCTCGGGCAGGCTCGCTGTGTTGGCTCCCGCCTAGCAGAGCTCACGGGGAGCCTCCCTGCCCCTCTGTGGTGCCCGTTCTCGAAGCTGCGTGAGACCTTACGGCCTCCCTGCTCGATCCCTGTCCTCTGTTTTGCTGTAAAATCAGAGCATTCAGAACTCAACCTGTAATCACCCCCCGCCCCCACCAATTCGGGGAGACTGCCTCACTCCCGATCCTGGTACGAGGCCCTTGCCCTCACTTCCCACTGCCAGACTGTTGCTTCTGCCCCTGGGAGGTGGCTCAGGTCTGTCCACCCCTTGGGCCTCCACCTCTCCACCACCCACTCTCCCCGCTGACCTCCTGTGACCTCCTGGAGTCCCTTCCTCCACACAGCGACCCCATGCCCTTTCCCCAGCACAGATGCGACTGGGGCACCGTTTGCTAGGAGCCAGGATGGCTCGCGCTGGCCTGGGGATAAGAATGAAACCCCATGTTGATGGCGGGGCCTGGGTGGCCAGCGCCGCTTCAGCCCGTGGGCCTCTCGCCAGTCCTTGCTCTTCTCCCAGCCACTCAGTGCCTCTGCATGTGCCCGCTCCTCTTGCTGGCCTGAGCCTGGCCAGCGATGTGGCATGGTCCCTGATGTCCTGACCGCCTGAGCCGGTTTCGCTCTCCTGTCCCCTGGCTTTCCCTCTTAGCTGTGATTTGAGGTAGAAATGTGGCATCTACTTCCGTGTTCTGTGGTTCGCACGTGAGCCTCTCACACTGGCAGCAGCGGTGTGCCCTGGCGTGTGGCATCGCTCTGCGGGCCACGGTGACGGCCGGGGACGACCTCATCTCTCAGGACGTTGAGTCTGGCCACCACTGCCGGCCCGTGGTCCCCACGCGTCACCTCTCGGCCAGCTTTGCCCATACCCCATGACAGCTGACGTCTGGTCTCTGTGGGGCACGCTTTCAGGGCCTACATGGAAGATGCCCCGCTGCTGAGAGGGGCCGTGTTCTTTGTGGGCATGGCTCTCTGGGGGGCGCACCGGCTCTACTCGCTCAAGAACTCTCCCACGTCCGTGCTGCCGTCGTTTTACGAGGTACTGCCGTCTCTGTGCACAGGGGGCGGGGCGGGGACTCCACGGCCCCGGGCCGAGCACAGGCCCATTCGAGGCAGGTCCAGCTGCAGGGGCTGAGGTGCATTTGGAAGGTTTTCCTCTTCAAGCAAACATTGTGTGTTAAGACTCTCGTTTCCTGTGAATCAGCATCACGGCTGCTTACGATTCCCCCAGTTGGTGGTTTTAGCTCTTCAAGTGCCCTTCTCGCTCTCACTATAGAGTGAGGCCAGTGATGTAGCTCGTTTCCACGCTGCTGGCAGCGTTCAGAGCGCTTGCTGTGCGCGTCGTCACGCAGCGGTCAAGGCCTCTGGTGAGCTGGGGCTGTGACCCCATCCTCTTCACCGCTTACACACCGTCTCCCGAGCCGCCGTCTTCCTGCTGTGCCTCTGCCTCCTGCGGCGTGGGAGGTGCGGTCCCCGCACCCTGCTTGTCCCGGGGTGGCTTTCACGTTCTGCTAGGCCAGCGAGTCAGTGGCCCAGAGTTTTCAGTTAATGGTTTGGCTGAGTCCAGCCAGTGTAGATAATGTTTCCAGGCTCCTAAGACCCATCTCCCGTGGCCGTGAGAGAAGTGGGACCAGCAGGTCCCCCGAAGGCCTCTTAAGCTGGGTTCAGCGGCCGCACGCAGGGGGCTCCCCACGCGTGAGCGGGCAGCGGCCAACTGCCGAGTCTCCCGTTCCAGGCCATGACATGTCCGAACGAGGTGGTGTCCTATGAGATCGTCCTGTCCATCACCAGGCTCGTCAAGAAGTACAGGAGGGAGCTCCAGGCGGTCACGTGGGATATCCTGCTGCGCATCCTCGAACGCCTGCTGCAGCAGCTCCAGGTGAGGTGGGGACACGGCCGGGGCCAGGGAGCACCGCGACCGCGGGCTGGCCGCGCAGAGGGGCCTTCCCAGGTGGCTGTGGACCCTCGGGCGCGGCAGGCTCATCTCACCGGGGGTGGCCCCCTGTGCACTTTGCTGCGCACCCTCCGCCCCCCCGGCCCCGCAAGCCTGCTGAGGCCACGTTGATGGCTCTCGGCGGTGTCGTCTTGCCGGCCACTGAGGGTGGTTGGTGCTGCCAAAGCTGCTCCATGGTCTGGAGCAGGAACAGGTAGGTGAGCAAGGGGGCAGGGCTGGTGTTGAGCCAGACCGACAGTAACACCCCAGATCCCCTTCATGGCCCGTAAGTGGACCCTGAAGGCAGTCCCCAAAGCATTCCGAATGCTGACCGTGACTTCAGTGTGGCTTTGGAGGAAGCATTGACCACAGCAGCAAGGAGAAACGCTGGCGGCCCTGGAGCTGCAGACAGATGGGGCTGGGTCTCCTGGGGGCCTGGGGTGGGTGAGGTGCAGGGCAGAGGACTGGAGCTCAGCAGGGACGGGACCCTCGTCCTCACGGCCTGGCTGCTGGGCCGGGACCCCAGGAGCGGAGGTCACTCCTGTGTGACCGCACCTTGGTGTTGCAGAGCCTGGACAGCCCGGAGCTCAGAGCCATTGTCCACGACCTGCTGACCACAGTGGAGGAGCTGTGTGATCAGAACGAGTTCCATGGCTCGCACGAGAGATACTTCGAGCTTGTCGAGAGGTGTGCAGACCAGAGGCCGGTGAGACTTCTTTTTCTTCAGCTTGGAGAGGCCTTTGGTGCATGGGCAGGAGGCTGGTTTAGGTCAGGCTTCTGGGGGAGACGTGGGACCCCTCACTCTGGGGGCTGTGGCCGTGCAGGTCTGAAACCCTCTTCCTTGAGTTTGGGATACAGACGGGGCCGGCAGGCTCTGTTTCCGGGGGTCTGTGCTCCAGCAGGGAAGTGTGCCGGGGCATCGGCAAGCCGTGTGAGCGTGCGTCTGTTGGAGCCGGCGCCCTGAGGAAGGTGGCAGCTGACTCTGGGGCCACCTGCTGCTTGGTGCCTCTTGGGAGCCTTTGTCATGTAGACTCCTCATCTGGCCCTCGAAGTGGCTGGCTGGCGGCACTGAGGAGTTGTGCTCCCACAGGCTGTGTGTGTGTGTGTGTGTGTGAGAGAGAGAGAGAGAGAGAGAGAGAGAGAGAAACCCTCCTCGAGGGCGGAGCGGCCTAATGTCAGGTGTTTATTATTTTGGCAGGAGTCGTCCCTCCTAAACTTAATAACCTACAGGGCTCAGTCGATTCATCCGGCGAAGGATGGCTGGATTCACAATCTGCAGTTACTGATGGAGAGATTCTTCAGGTAGGGAGCCTTCGGAGGCCTGTGTCTGTGCTCTGGGCTGTCTCGGCCACAGGGACTCAGGGCTTTCCTTCCTTTTTTTTTTTTTTTTATTACCTTTTTGATGTTTATGAGACAAGTGCGCACATGTGAGTGGGGGACAGAGGGAGAGAGAAACGCAGAATCCCATGCAGGCTCCACGCTGTTGGCACAGAGCCTGGTGCGGGGCTCAGACTCACAAACCCTGAGATCATGGCCTGAGCCAAAGTCAAGAGTCTGACGTTTAACTGACTGGACCCCCCAGGTGCCCTTCTCTCTCACTCTTGAAGGTAGTAGGTCTCCCTGTGCAGGAAGAGGTGCGTTTCCCAGCAGGACAGAGTTCTCTGAGGCCCTGCACTCACCTCCTTCCTGTGGAGTAAGGGCTGAGGTCTCTGCCCCCTTGCCCAGTGTTTGGTCTGGATGCTGTGAAGCTGGGCCCCATGCAGGGTGTACCCTGCCACAGGGGCGCGTCGTTCAGCGGGCTGGGTCCCAGGGGAAGCCCTCAGACTCAGGCTGCGGGTGAGCTGGGCCTGGCAGAGGGGGAGGCTGGCACCGGCGCCCCCCCACCCCTCAGCTCTAGCAGGTGTGTCCTGCCCCCCCAGGAACGAGTCCCGCAGTGCCGTGCGCATCAAGGTGCTGGACGTCCTGTCCTTCGTGCTGCTCATCAATAGGCAGTTCTATGAGGTACAAGTTCTGGGGGTCAGCGGGCGGGGAGGGCTCGGCGAGTTGTGCGGACACTGCGAGCCTCCCGCGTCTGCCCTGGACTTGGGGTCCGACGGGCGCCCCTCTGGAGCAGGCTTTCTTAACAGGCTTCGTTTGGTCTGTGTTTGCTCCTTTATCCGTTAACTGCTGCATCCCTTCATGGGGCGGCACCCCTGCCAGTCCTGGGCGGGGCCTAGAGACCTGCGAGGAGCCGCAACTGCGCTCCCGCTAGCGGGGATCTCGGCCGGTGGCCCCTAGAATGCAGAGTTTCTGGACAGAGTCTTCCTTGGGGACGTTTTCTTTTTGCTTCGGTAATCGCCTGCCTAATCCCAGCCTGACCTTGGTGGCTACAGGCCTTGTCTGGCTCTCCACTGCCAGTTTTCCCTTCAGCCCATCATTTGGTTGGTCTGCGGCCAGAGTCCATCTGTCTTTCAGGGACATCCACGTGCCCATGCTTGTGTGCCCTTTCCTCTAGGAGATGCGCTTCCGGCTCCGAGCTGCTTCCTTAGGGCGGCCTCCCCACCATTGCCCGTGCTCCCAGCATCTGTCTGTCCCCTGCTACCCTCTTAGCTTTCCCTTGGTCTGCGTCTCTGTCCCTTGGAACCCAGTTCAGTGCTGCCTCTTCCAGGAAGGTCCTCTGGGTTCTCTGCTCCCTCATGTCAAAGTTGGTCTCCTCCCGCTGTCTGTTGCTGTGGTGTTTTGTACCTGCGTCCGTGAAAGCTCTTGTGGCAGTGCCATCTCTCCGTGATGTCGGGGACGAGGTCCTTCTGCCCCGGGGTGCGCACGCAGGGGCCCCTCCACCTAGGAATGTTCTGAACTGTGACGTTGAACGTCAGGAGCAGCCAGCACAGTCGCTGCTGCATCATGCCTGGGCCTGGGCCTTAGGTGCTGCCTCGCCCCTGCCCCACGTGGCTCACATGCACCCACTTGTGCTGCCACAGGAGGAGCTGATTAGCTCAGTGGTCATCTCGCAGCTCTCCCACATCCCAGAGGACAGAGACCCCCAAGTCCGAAAACTGGCCACCCAGTTGCTGGTGGACCTGGCCGAAGGCTGTCACACCCACCACTTCAACAGCCTGCTGGACATCGTGGAGAAGGTGAGGGCCTCTCGGGCAAGTGCCCGGGCTGCTGGAGGGACTCCGCTCCGTGGCAGAGTCCTGCAGGCAGCACTGGGCTCTGGGCCCCCTGCCCCCATTCTCCACTGAGCGACTGGCTGCGGCTCGCAGGCAGGGTTCCCGCCCCAGACCTGGCCGGGCCTGCAGCTGGGGCTCCTGGGAGCTGAGTGCGTGTTCTCTCTAAAGGTGATGGCCCGCTCCCTTTCCGCACCCCCTGAGCTGGAGGAAAGGGACGCGGCGGCGTACTCGGCCTCCTTAGAGGACGTGAAGACTGCTGTCCTGGGGCTGCTGGTCATCCTGCAGGTAGGCCTCTGCTCTTCCAGGAGGGCGCGGCGGCCAGCGGCCAGTTGGACTGCCGCTGTCAGGACACGTCTCCTGGGACACCAGGCACCCCCCTGGGGGGCACAGAGGGCAGAGCGGCAGCGACCCAGACTCCTCTAGTTGCTGGGGTGGGGGGGGCTCCTGAGAGCTGCAGGGAGAGGGTGGGCATGGTCGGCCAGAGCCAGTTGTGCGGAGATGCCCCCAAGTCGGCGCCAGGACCGTCCCCTCAGCTCTCAGTGCAGGCCTGCCATCCGTGCTGGCCCCATGGGTGCTGGCGTTCCTTGAACAGCTTTGTTGAGATGTAAGTCACAAACCGTATGATCCATCCATTTCAAGTGTGAGATTTGGTGGCTTTTTCAGTATCTTCAGAGCTGTGTGGGCCTCACTGGGGTTTTAGAACATTCCCGTCCCCTAGAAGGAACTCCACGTGGTTAGCCACACCTCCCTGCCCCTCCCAGCACCCCGGCCCCTGGCAGCCGCTGGTCCACTTGCCGTCCTGTGGATCTGCCTGTTGTGCACATTTTGCAGAAACGGAATCCTACACCACGGGGTCCCGTGGCTCTTCCACATGGTAGCAGGCGTCCGTGCCGCCTCCCTTCACACCACGCAGTCCGTGGTGCGGGTGTGCCTCGTCTATGTCTTCTTCATCCCGTGATATACGCTTGGGTTCTTTCCACCTTTAGGCTCTTGTGAATCGCACTGCTGTGAACACGCACATAGAAGTTTCTGCGTGGACATAGGTTTTCATTTCTCTAGAGTTCACACCTAGCGGCTGAATCGCTGGGTCAGACACTATGTGCTTCATTTGAGGAACCGCCGGACTGCCCTCCAGCGGGGCTGCTCCGTCTGACATTCCCGGGGCAGTGTGGGAGGCTCCGCCGCTTCCGCATCCTCCGCGACACTCCTGTTCTGCTCCGCAGCCACGCTGGTGCCCATAAAGTGCTGCCTGATCTGCTTTTCCCTGATTCCTGTGATGAGCAGCCTTTCGTGTGTTGATTGGGCAAAAGTGTGTGCAGATCCTCTGCTCGATTTTTGATTGGGTCTTTTGTCTTTTTATTGAATTGTAAGAGAACTTGGTATGTTGTGGACAAGAGTTGGTTGCTAGTTAGAGGGTCGGCGTGTGCTCTTCACCCCCAATTGTAGCAGCGTGCCCTCGCCTTCCTGTGCCACGGCTGTCCCCCTATGCCCCCGAGGGTTGCTGGTGCCATGGCCTCCTCCCTTCATGCCCTAGACAGCTTCCGCCTGGGCTTGCCGCCCGTCTCAAAGCACCAGTGTCCGTTGAGGTTCCTTGCCAGTGTCAGTATCCTGTAGAGCAGAGTATTTGAATCCGTTGCCTCAAAAACTTCTAATTCATAAAACATTCAAGGGCATAGCAATTTCCCATAATGCTTACCTGTGATGACGATCCAGTGTACATGCGCGAAGTGTGGGAGAAGAGCTGGGCAGCCCCTCCCTGGTGTCCCATCACGGGGGGCCTAGCCCTCTTTGCTGCCCTGAGGTATGAGGGGCCTGTGGCCTGAGTGCCCCCAGGGCCCCATCACAGAGAAATGAGAGAGGCAGTCTGTCATCTCTCCTGGGATCGCAGCCCTGGAGGCCTGAGGGCAGGGCCGCGGACCCACTCCGATTCCTATTTGTGGCAAAGTCCTGGGCCAGGCCACTTTTGTTTTCTTTCTGTGGAATGAAAAATTCATCCAAGCATCTGCTTAAAACAAGCGGCATACACACAGCAGTTAGATTTTGTCCCTCCTTCCTGCAGGACAGGCAGGCAGCCGTCCTGTCCTCTCTGGACCCTCCCGTGTGTCGTCACATTGTGTCTGGAGCTCCCTCCCTCCTTCCCTCCACCTGTTTTTGTTAATCAGTTGTCTTTAAAAAGAATAGCAGTGACCTGTGTTTGAGGCTTCTACTGCTCTCTTCGAGTACCATAGACCACAGAGGGGTCCCTCTGGTTGTGGCTGGATCGCTTCTGCCGTAGGATGGCCCATCCCACCCTGAAGCCCCCACACCAAAGTCTCACCTGGCCTCTCCCTGGCTCACCTATCAGGCGGGGCAGGAAGGGGGCTCGAGGTGGGGATCACCACCTGGTGGCTGGGTAAATGGGCCCCCTTATCCCCTGGGGCACCTGGGGCCTTGCTTGCCCCTGGTCTGTCCCGCTTTGCTAGTGGCGGAGGGAATGTGCTTCCAGCCCACAGGGGTCTCGTCGCATGTGTTGCCGAGTGGTGAGCCATTGGACAAATTTTCCTGATATATTAGCGGATTCTCCATTGATGATGTGAACATGTTGTCCTTGATTTTTTGCCAATAACCGAGAGTGTGCACATGTGGAGTGTCCATGGGATGAAGTCCCTGGGCTGGAATTAGTGGCTTGGAGGGTCTGTGCCTTCCA
Organism: Hyaena hyaena; assembly: GCF_003009895.1. Taxonomy (NCBI): domain Eukaryota; kingdom Metazoa; phylum Chordata; class Mammalia; order Carnivora; family Hyaenidae; genus Hyaena; species Hyaena hyaena. Next base: position 910,081 of record NW_024080917.1, on the reverse strand, counting down.
GAGAATGGTAGACCCCTCCCAGTTACTTGGGGAGGGCTTGTCTGGTTCCTGGCACGGTGGGTGCTGGCTCTGTGGCTGCATTTCAGCCGGCTGCCTTCAGAGTGAGCTGCGCTCTCTCTCTGCAGACTAAGCTGTACGCCTTGCCTGCCAGCCATGCGGTGCGTGTGTACGAGACGCTCGTCAGCCACCTGCAGCTCCACTACAAGCACGGCTACACACTGCCCATCGCCAGTAGCATCCGGCTGCAGGTAGGACGGCCAGCTGGCTGTCGGCGGCTGTGGCGGAACCAGCAGCCTCAGTGCTGCCCATGCTCACTTTCTGGGGGCCTGCTGGTGACCTCGGGGACCTCAGGCTGGGGACGTGGCAGGTGGTCCCAGGAGGGGACTTTGGCAGACTGTTCCATCCTTAGCGCCAGCTGTGGCTGCAGTGCCTGTGCCTCTGAGGGTCCAAGTCTGAGCCCTGCAGTGGCCTCACATGTGAGCAGAGAGAGGGGACTGCACCGCCTTTCAGGATGGGGTGCAGCCACAGCGGGGTCACTGCTGAGGCTGTGCAGCCCGTCAGCTCTGTTTGTGTGCGGGGTGGGGCAGCCGAGGTGGGGCTGAGGGGTTGGGCTAGGCGGTGGCGGGGCTGGCTGGCTGACTGGGGGTAGGCGGGGCTGGGAGGAGGGGCGGGGCTGGGAGGAGGGGCGGGGCTGCGGGGTGGGGCGAGGCGGGGGCGGGGCTGAGGGGGTTGGGCTACGCGGAAGGGCGGGGCTGGCGGGGGGGCGGGGCGGAGCCGGGCCAGGTGTGGAGGGGCGCCTGCTTTGAGGACACCTCTGCGCAAAGGTCTCTGGGTCGGAAGTGCTGGTCCCTTCCAGCGCATCCACGTATGGGGCAGCCCCCTTGCCATTTGGGTAGCCCAGTTTAGTGACCTGTTGTTCATTCGAGGAAGTGACAGTGGCCAATCAGGGTTCTGTTTTTTTGGCACTCTGGGCTGTGTGGTGCTGCCCAGGTGGCCTGTGAGGTATCCTTTCCCTCTGTGTCCCGGGCAGGCCCCACTGTGCCTGGCGTGAGGCCACGGTGTTGCCCCTGCTGTGGGAATGGCGCGCCTCCACGGGCTCCAAGAGAGGAGTCTGGGACGCCTGTCTCGGCACCCATGCTGCTGTATGCACAGTGGAGATGGAGCATGTTTGCTGTTAGCGGGAAGGGCCCTTCCTGAGAGGAGCCTGGGTGTGAGCGGCCGGCCCAGTGTTGTCCCTGCTTTGTTGGATTTTGCTTTCTCTCTGCAGGCCTTTGACTTCCTGCTGCTGCTGAGGGCCGACTCGCTGCACCGCCTGGGCCTCCCCAGCAAGGATGGGGCTGTGAGGTTCAGCCCCTACTGCGTCTGTGATTCCATGTGCGTGTCAGCCCTGCTTCCCCAGTTTTGGGGCGTGGAGTGGGCTGCTCTATGCCCTGGGGGTGGCCATGGGTCTGTGGAATGTCCAGAGCCGTCTTGATGGCAGTGTGGGCTGGGACTGGGGGCCAGTGCCTGTGCTTACCCTGTGGAGTGGTGGCTTTGCCCTCATTTCTTCTACCACTTGCCTCCACAGGGAGCCAGAGAGAAGCTCTGAGAAGAAGGCCAGCGGCCCCCTGTCGCCTCCCACCGGGACGCCCGGCCCAGCTCCTGCCGGCCCCGCTGTGCGGCTGGGCTCCTTGCCCTACTCCCTGCTCTTCCGAGTCCTGCTGCAGTGCTTGAAGCAGGTGTGGGGTCTGGTCCCTCCGCGGAGCTAGGGCACCCAGCATGGTTGGCACCGCCCATAGGGCTTGGTGCCTGTCTCTGTAGCAGTGACCTTGGTAGGTTCGCCCCATAGCCAGCCTGCACATAGTGGGGAGCACCTGCTGTGTGCAGCCATCACGTGGAGCTGGGCAAGTTGCTGAGGAGACCTTCCTGCCTCTGGGTGACGGTTTTGATGTCGGGTGAGGGTATGTAGGCAGGTAACTGGGATCGCAGCAGCCGTGTGTCTCAGGAGGAGACCGAGGGCGTGTCCCTCCGGTTGGGGGTACTTGGAGGGGCAGGTGAGAGGTGCCGGCGGCAGGAGTGAGTGGAGTCCAGAGGCCGGGGAGGTGCAGTTCTGCCCACGGGACACATAGTTGGGGCCGTGACCCAGAGGCGGAAGAGTGGAGGCCTGTTCCCATACCGGGTCCGGTGAGAGGTGATGTGGCTAGCAGTGTGCCACAGTGGGCCTGGCAAGCCTGCAGCAGCTTAGGTGAGCCTCGAAGGCCACAGGCAGGAAGGCACCTTCCCTGGGGGCGCTGGGCACTGGCACTAACGGGGGCCGACGGACACTTCCTGTGAGAGTTTCAAGGCCCAAGGGTCACAGGTGGGATTTGGAGAACGGCTCTCAGAATTGGTGGCCATTGTAGCCTGTGGGTGGTGGTGTCCCCTAACCAGGTGGTCTTGCAGGGGACGTTCCAGTGGGGCCACGACCGCGGCTTCCTCACTGCTGGCGGCCTGGGTGGCTTTGGGCCCTGCACTGGGCATCTGAGCTTGTGGGTTGCTCAGGACCACCAGCTGTCTTTTCCTTTGAGCTAGCACATGAGCTTATCGCTGTGTGTTCACCGTGCTCTGGGTGGGCATTCATCAGCGCGCCTTGGGCACAGCACCTCGGGGCAGCCTGCGGGTCACTGTCGGGTGAATAGGGAGGGGGACAGGTGTGGGGAGTTCCAGGGCCGGCTCAGAGGGGAGAGGCGGTGTTGGCTGTGCGCTGGGCCTTGAGCTCGGCCTGGCCTCTGCGGGAGGTGGGGGAGGGAGGTGGCCGCTGTCACACTGGAGTGAATGTTCTCGGAGGGGCGCATGCCCCTGAGGGCTGCAGGGACAGAGCGGGTCCAGAGGCCATGCGGCTGCCCCGCTCCAGACTGAGCTTCAGGCCCTGAAAACGTGTCTTCTTTCTCCAGGGTCCAGACAGTGCCCGCTGACCGGCCCTTTCTTCTGCAGGAGACGGACTGGAAGGTGCTGAAGCTCGTGCTCAGCAAGCTGCCCGAGTCGCTGCGCTACAAGGTCCTCATCTTCACCTCCCCGTGCAGTGTCGACCAGCTGTCCTCTGCCCTGTGCTCCATGGTAACGCCACCATCCACGGTGGGGCTGTGAGAGCCTGGGGGGCCAGTGTGGAAGCATGAGCGGCCTTTCCTTCAGAGACAGACCCCTGCCTGCAGCACACACCGTGTGTGGGGCCCCTGTCCTTCCTTCCCAGCTCAGGGCAGAGAGTTGGAGGCCTCCGTGAGGGGCTCATGAGCCAAACGTGGTATTTTGAGTCCTTGCCCATGTTGTCCTCGCCGGGGCTCCCATACATGCTCGTCCCTCTCCAGTCTGTTCCTGGCACGCCAGCGTGGGCACCCCCGCCGCCCACTTCTCTTAGAAGGCAGACCGTTGGCCAGAAAAGGAAGTAGGAGAGGCCCCGCCCCCGGCTCTCGAGCCCTTCTCGCACTAGGCCTGCGTTGTCACGGGCTCCCCTGCGTCCTCGGCCACCTAGCAGGCTGCCTGGCTGTCGGCCAGGGCCTCACATCTGGGCCTGGTCTTTAGCTTTCCGGCCCCAGAACCCTGGAGCGGCTCAGAGGGACCCCAGAAGGCTTCTCCCGGACCGACCTGCACCTGGCCGTGGTTCCCGTGCTGACGGCATTAATCTCTTACCACAACTATTTGGACAAAACCAGACAGGTACCAGGTGGGAGAGGGACCTGTGAGTGCACGGTGCTGGCACTGGAGCCCTGGGCCCCAGGATGTTTGCTCTAGCCACGTGGGTGGGACGTTTTTCTCATGACCCAGGTGGGTGCTCAGCCAGGGAGCTGGCTTTGCTTCCCCGGTGGCCACGGTGCTCCTGAGTTTTCCTTGAGGGGTGTGGGCTTAACTGCAGTGCCCACTGTCCACCCCATGTGCAGTCGCATCTTTCCTCGCTGTGGAGCCCTGCCTCCTTGTCCTGGCGCCAGGCTCAGGACAGGTGCTAAGCCACTTGGTGGAGGCTGGGCCTGTCTTGAGAAGCCAGGCCGTAGGGTCTGGGGCGCCTGACTTCCGTCCGCCTCCGTGTCTGTTGTTAGGTACAGAAGCACATGGCAGCGCCCCTTTCCTTTACTCCCCACTGCTGGCCACAAGGCCTGTGCTGCCGTCACATTTGCTCTCTCAGTTAAAGTCCCGGTCACTCTGTCATCCCTGGTGAGAGAACTGAAGTCTTAGGTCAGGTAGTCCACTCACGGTCACTGCTAGCAGGGAATGGGGCCTTGACTAGACTTGGGCCGCTCTGAGCCCACATCCCTGGTCGTGGCAAGGTCAGGAGCTCACACTCTGCTTCCTGTCCCCTCCCTCCCTGACTATACCTTCTTCTGTGTGGCTCGGCCTGGTCCGCCCTGGCTGTGCACCATTGGGCAGCAGGCCGTGCTGGGGTGAAGGCCTCCTGCGAACCCTTGAGGCCCAGGGTGTTTCTCAAGGATGGGGCTGGCCTCAGGAAATTGGAATCCTCTACAGGGCCCTGAGCTGCCCAGTGGTTGGGCCTGAGGCTGCGGCCTGAGCTGGAGCAGTCTCCTCCCGGGTCCGGGCATGCACTTCATGTGGGAAGCTGCCCAGAGCCGTGTGGGCCTCTGCTGGTCTTGCTGTCTCCAGTGGAATCTCCCCTGTAATAGGCAGCCAGTCGGGGTGTCCATAGCCAGAGGGGTAACGGGCCCAGCGTGTCCCGGCTCTGGGGTGGGCTCAGGGGCCGGGGGGCCTGCCGGCGTTGGCTGGTCGGAAGTGTCGGGAAACGCTTGAGTGGAGCTGCTCGTCTGCCTCAGGTGAGGTCTGCTCCTGGCCCTGCACTGCTAAGTGCTAACGGACCTGGGACAAGGCACTTGTCTTTCCTAAGTCTTGGTCTCTTCTTCTGTAGAACATTCTAGAGTGAGGGGAGGGGAGACGAAGCTGTGTGTGGGCAGGGGCAGGGGCAAAGAGGGCCAGCCTGCGGTGGGCTGGGTCTGAGGCCCCCGTGCCACCCCTCCAGCGGGAGATGGTGTACTGCCTGGAGCAAGGCCTGATCTACCGCTGCGCCAGCCAGTGCGTGGTAGCCCTGGCCGTCTGCAGCGTGGAGATGCCGGACATCATCATCAAGGCGCTTCCGGTCTTGGTCGTGAAGCTCACACACATTTCGGCCACAGCCAGCATGGCTATTCCACTCCTCGAATTCCTTTCAAGTAAGCGTCTGCCTCTGTGCTTGTCATCGTGTGTGAGTGTGCGGTGGACCCTTGGGCTTGGGGCTGCAACTTACCCCAGATAACTTGTGGTGATGTCTCTGAGCTCATTTTGCCATCTCTCTCAGGACGTGGTGCGTCCCGTGGAGCACCTGGGATCTGCCGTGCTCTGTTGCCTCAGGGCCTTTGCACCTTCTACCCTTCTATCTCTGAGCTTTAAATGCTTTCCTTCCTAGCCTTCGAGTGGCTGGCTCCGTTCTCACCCTCAGTCTTGGTTTAAATGGTACAGAAGCCTCTGGGTTGCCTGACACAGGCCTGCACTTGCCCTGGCTCTCACAGCGCCCTCTTTATTGCCCTCAGGACACACACCACAGTGCCCGTACACATCTCAGACTGTGACTCGCAGGAGCCGGGGTGCCTCGCCCACCCCTTCGTTCCACAGTACTCTAGTGCTTGTCTGGCCCTCTGCAGCGTGGGTGGTGGGAGCACAGCAGGGCCACCAGCACTTTTGTAAAGGGCCACGTGTGGCTTCCACTGCATGTGTTGTTTGTTGATAGTCTCGTAAAGATGTAAAAGCCATTTTGAGTCCACGAGCCGTGGAGACAAGGCCACTGGCAGGATTTGGCCCGGGGACCATGGTTTTCTAACCCTCGGAATAGAGAGCTGAGGGCCAAAGGAAGGTCACTTTCAGGGGGGCTGCGACCTTCACTCCTTCACAGCCCTGTTCGGTCAGGGTGGCTTTCAGAAATAGCACAGGACCCTGGGGACACAGGTGTGGGCCTGCCATGGCCCAGGCGCCCTCACCGGCTGTGTCCCTGCCCTGCAGCTCTGGCCAGGCTGCCGCACCTCTACAGGAACTTCGCAGCCGAGCAGTACGCAAGTGTGTTTGCCATCTCCCTGCCGTACACCAATCCCTCCAAGTGAGTGCCGGCCCCTGTCCTTCCTGCCCGTGACCTGGGCCAGCCCAAGGCCTTGTGAAGCAGAAAGGGTGCTGGTCTTTTTTTAAAAAAAATAATTTATTTTGAGAGAGATTACGTGCAAGTGAGTGGGGGAGGGGCAGAGAGAGAAAAAGAGAATCCCAAGCAGGCTCCGTGCTGCCAGTGTAGACCGATGCAGAGCTCGAACTCCCGAACTGCGATACCATGACCTGAGCTGAAATCAAGAGTCGGATGCTTAACCGACTAAGCCGCCCAGGTGCCCCTGCATGCCGGTCCTTGTCCCAGGGCCGGCCTGTGGCCTCCGGACCTCCCTTCTGTGCTCAGCTCGGCACCTTGGCCTCGGGGGGCCATGCAGAGCTGTGCCCCTTCCCTTCCTTCTCAGGTTTAATCAGTACATCGTTTGCCTGGCCCATCACGTCATAGCCATGTGGTTCATCAGATGCCGCCTGCCCTTCCGGAAGGATTTTGTTCCTTATATCACTAAGGTAGGCCAGCAGAGGCCGGACTCCTTGCCGGGTGGGACCTGCTTCACCATTGGCTAGAGTGGGATCACAGTCGGGGGTGGGGGGCCATCATCAGGTGCTGTGCTTGCCGCGGGAGGAGACACGGGGGTCAGCACCCCCCCCAACCCCCACCGGTCTGCAGCTCAGGTCTGCTCCACTCTGCCAGGGCCTGCGCTCCAATGTCCTCCTGTCGTTTGACGACACCCCGGAGAAGGACAGCTTCAGGGCGCGGAGCACCAGTCTCAACGAGAGGCCCAAGAGGTGCAGGCCTGCGGAGGGCACGGGCCGGGGTGGGTCCGTGAGCGTGGGCTGTGACCGGCACGGTGGGGTCTGGGCTGACCTGCTGGCCCGGGGCTGGCGTGCAGAAGCAGAACCTGGCCGAGGCGATGCCCCCATGCAGGCCGTGCCGGGCGCCCGGGGTCCCGGCGATGAGGTAGGGCAGGGCCTGTGATGCTGCTGGCGCCCGCGTCTAGCCGGAGCAGCCAGCACTCTGGGCCCCGAGCCGGCAGCTGTGACCTGCAGCCAGTCCTGGCCACCGGAGCACCGAGCGCGGACTTGCCGACGGGATCAGGGTGCCAGTTGTAGGGTGTCTGGGTTTGGGTCTGACTCCGCCCACTGAGTGATAGGGTTGCACCAGGGCAGCTGTGGCTCCTGGGAAGCCGAGTGCCTGGCCCGGGCGAGGAGGCGCTCCAGGGCGCTGTAGTCAGCGGGCCTCGGGCCGGGGTCCCCTTCCTCCTGAGCTTGCTGTCCAGCCCACTGCTAATCAGGGGACACGCTCCTCTGTCACAGCCGCTTTTGCCAAACCCGAGAGCCGTGCTAGGCCTTGTCTCGTTTGCATTTCACCCCGACGGCGACTCCTCTTTCTGCCCCCCCGCCTTCCACCCCAGCTTTTTCAGTTCTCCCCTGGGGGGAGTACGGCATTTTCCAGAATGACCAGGTCAGTGTGACCTAATGTTAAAATCTGGTTTCTCAAGGTCCAGGTCGCTGGGGGCCCGGGACCTTGAACTAAGAACCGGCCTCTTGAGTGGTGACCTTTGGGGCGTCAGCGCTCCCTGCTCCCTGAGCTGGGTGGTGCCGGCCGCGGGGTGGGGGTGGGGGGGCACCTGGTCAGCGCAGCCTGGAATCTGCCGTGCGGTGCGCTCCATACACGTTTTATTTGCACTAATGGTCTTTGTTTTGGTACCGTGACTTTTTCTCAGTTATGTTTACGAGATGTATTTTCATGCATTTTTGTTTTCTGTTTCTTCCCCCTGCTAACTGGCCTCTGGCATGGTTTTTTGTTCATCTCCCCCGCGGGCTCTCCATCCTGACTCTGTGGCCTGTGACCTTTCCTCCTCATCCCTCCAATGGCTTGTTCTCCCCTCCCGGGAGCTGGGCTCTCTGGGGCTTGGGCCTTCCTTCCTCACCTGGTAGTTTGAGGATAGCCAGACCCCCAAAACAAGGCTTGAATAACTCCCCACCCGTGAAAGAATTCCAGGAGAGCTGTGCAGCCGACGCCTTCCGGTGCCGCAGCGTCAGTGTGTCTGAGCGTGTGGTCCGCAGGTAGTGGGCGCTGGCGGGGGGGGGTGGGGCCGGACCCTGCAGCTTGGCCCGTGCGGCGGCACTGCCAGGCGGGAGCACCCGGGTGGCGGTGCATGGGGCTGCTTGCATGACCTCGTGGCCCGGCCGGAGCTGGAGGAGCAGGAGAGGGGCCCTGCCCAGCCCTCGGTCCCGGGGAGCCTGGTGGTGGGGGTGGGAAGGTTGCATTCTGTCCCCACGCCTCGTCCGAGACGGGCGGGCCGCTCGGCCTCCTTAGAGGCTGGCCCAGGAGCCCAAAGCAGGGCGGTAGCTGAGAAACCCAGGCCTCCGGTGGCAGCTGCCCGAGGGCCTGTCCCAGGGCCCAAGGGCCTCTGCGAATGAAAGCAGCGCCCACGTGGGTCCGGCGGGGACGTGCTCCAGGCGTTGGCTTTCCTCTTCTCCCGGGTGGGCTCTTTTCTGGAGCTTTCTTTCAGTGAAAGTCTGCTTTCTGTTGTAGCCAAAAGGGCACGGGCTCTGGGGGCGGGGGCGGAGGCAGAACTCTCAAGGGGGCGTGGCCTCGGTCACGCTCCCCGCTGTGTCTGAGTGCAAGTGTGGCCCCTGGGGGTCACCACACCCACCAGGCGAGGCTGCACTGAGCTGTGGGACTGGGTGGGGGGGCAGTCTCCCCAGGCCGCCCCTTCAGGTCTAGGAGACCCACTTTCTCGATGCCACCTTGGCTTGGGCTCCAGCCTCAGGCCGGCCTCGGTCAAGTGTGGTTTGGGGGGCTGGGGGTGGGTCAGTGAGGCTCTCTGCTCTCTTCTAGCCAAGTTTATCACAAGCAGGATGTGGCAAAGAGGCTGTGACATTATGTGTCAGAATTAAGCCCTTGTAAGCCTCTTCTGGTCACTGGGGGCACAGAGCTGGGGTGGCCTGAGTTGAGGGTGAAGAGCTGCACACAAACCCCGGAGCCTCCCTGTCATCGGGAGGCGGCCCCGTGGGCAGAATGCAATCTTTGCCTGTGTGTCTGGGGTCTTCACATCTCTGCATGACTAAAGGGCTCTGCCACAAAGCCGTCCCCTAACTCCTGCGCTTCGGTGAGGGGACATCGGTCTCTCGTGAGGCCTTGCCCTCCTCTCTCCGGGAGGACGTGTCGGCGCCGTCTGCCGGGCCGTGGCTCCACTGGCCCTGTGCCCTGGTGGGGCATTTGTGGGCGCGGCCCCCCAGCACATGCATGCCTCCAGCTCTGGCCCCTGGGGGGAGAGGAGGGGCCGGCGGGCACCTGACCCGGCCGGGCCCCTCCCTCCAGCAGGATCCAGACGTCCCTCACAAGTGCCAGCTTGGGGTCTGCGGATGAGAACTCGATGGCCCAGGCTGACGACAACTTGAAAAATCTCCACCTGGAGCTCACGGAAACGTGTCTGGACATGATGGCCAGATATGTGTTCTCCAACTTCACGGCGGTCCCCAAGAGGTGTGGGCCGGGCTCTTTTCTTCCGTGACTGTCCTCGGTCAGAGTGGCAATGGCGGGCAAGGCGTGCGGGGCTCCTTCCTGCAGGCGCGACTCGGTCAGGGTGCCTTTGGAGCCTCGATGCCCACCGGGCAAGGCGGTGGCTGAAGCTCCTGTGCTTTCAGGTCCCCGGTGGGGGAGTTCCTCTTGGCTGGTGGCAGGACCAAAACCTGGCTGGTTGGGAACAAGCTGGTCACTGTGACGACGAGCGTGGGGACCGGGACCCGGTCACTGCTGGGCTTGGACTCCGGAGAGCTGCAGGGCAGCCCGGAGCTGACGTGAGTGCACTCCACCCCCCGCCTGTCGGGCTGTGACCTTGGCTGTCTTGAGCCCAGGCTGGCGTGGCACGTGCATGCCAGGGTGAGCCCGTGAGGCGTCTCGGTCACGCTCTGCGCGGCCCCTCCTGTCCTCAGCTCTGACCCCGGCGTGCACGTGAGGCAGACAAAGGAGGCGCCTGCCAAGCTGGAGTCCCAGGCCGGGCAGCAGGTGTGCCGTGGGGCCCGGGACCGCGTCCGCTCCATGTCCGGTGAGCCCCAGCCCGCCGCCGCCGCCTCGGGGCCCCGCGTGTCTGCGTGCTCGCACAGACTGCGGGGACGTTTCTGCGAGCCCTCGCCACAGGGGTGTGTGGCGGGCGGTGTGCCGTTTGCACAGCTCTGGCCCGAGACCCCTTGTTGCCGACGACCAGCTTCTCGTGGCTTGTGTTTCCTGTGAAGCCTCGGCAGCCCCGGTCCTCCGCTCAGCTTGCCCCTGGAGCTTTCCTTTGCTGTAACTGGGATGAGCCGTGGTCCCACGGTGGGGGCAGTGCTAGGGCCCCTTCTTACTTCCCTGGGCCCCCCGAGGCTGACCCCATTAGGGGGCCATGCCCGGAGGGCTGGGCTGCCTCTGGTCGCCGGTGGGGGGCTTCATGGCTGCCGGGCCCTGGGTGGAGCGGGCACCGGTTCTGCGCTGGCGGCCCTGCATTGGGCAGGTGGTGGTCACCAGCCCTCCTGTCCTCCCTTTCCTCAGGCGGCCACGGCCTTCGCGTTGGTGCCCTGGATGCTCCGGCCACCCATGTCCCAGGTGCACAGACCGCGCCAGCCAGCACGTCTGAGAGGGCCTCAGCTGCCGCCCCGTTCCCGGCCCAGGAGAAGACGAGCCTGGCGGCCTACGTGCCCCTGCTGACCCAGGGCTGGGCGGAGATCCTGGTCCGGAGGCCCACAGGTACCCACGGTCCGCGCTCAGCACGCCTGGGCCTCTGTCACCACGCGGTGACTGTGGGACCGTTACCCACGAGGGCTCTAGATGCACAGGAGGGGCAGGCGGACTGGGCCGAGGGAGCATCTGCTCAGTGATGCCCGAACGGCGAGCGGAGCGGGGACCCAGGTGGCTGAGTGGGATGGCCTCCCTGACAGAGGGCCGCAGAGCGGGCAGCTTCCGTTTCCTCCTGCTCCTGGGGGCTCCGGTGAGGGAGCAAGAGTCTTTGTTTTCCCTTACGGGGGGCTTTCTGAGCTGCTGGAGGTTAGGACTTCCAGACAGGAATTTTGTGGGACACGATTCAGCCTGTGGTGGGGATTTGAGGCGTTAAAGGAAGGACTTAAGCCAAGGACCAGGGCCTGGGGTCCACTTTGGGCACCATGTGCGAGCGGTGACAGGGTAGGATGTGGTGCCCGGTCCTGAGGAGCCTCCTGGGCAGTAAGGCTGTGGGCCCAGGGTCCTGTCAGGGAGCCGGCAGGGGGGAGGCCGGAGCCTGGATGAGAAGGCCCAGGTAGGGCAGGAGGAGGCGGGTCGGGGTTAAGGGAGTTGCTCTCGATGTGAGGACACTCACTGAGGAAGGTCGAGTCAAAGTGTTGGCCCGCGGGCCTTGTGGGGAGAGGGTCAGAGCCCAGAAAGCACCCCCAGCTCTGCCTCCTCCAAGCTTTTCGGTGAGGTCTGTTCTTTGAGGTGCCTCTGCCGGGTTCGGCCTGGGCGTGAGAGCTGACCTGGGGCGCAGAGCAGTGTGAGCCGGGGCCCTCCCGCTCATGCGTCAGGCGCGTGACCGCCGCACGGAGCTGCCCTTGACCTGGGGGTGTGGCCGCGTTGGGAGGGAGCATCAGGGCCAGCCGGGGCCTGCCGCTGGCAGAGCCTTCCCCCTCCCTTCTCGCTCCCTGGTTGAGCAGAGGGAGCCCTGGCGACCCCCACCTGCCCCGTGTGGCCTTGGCGCCCCTGTGTGGGGGTGGGGAGGCCAGGAGGGGTGGAGCGCCGCCTGAGGGCTGCTGCCGGCCCCCTGCAGGGAACACCAGCTGGCTGATGAGCCTGGAGAACCCGCTCAGCCCGTTCTCCTCGGACATCGACAACATGCCCCTGCAGGAGCTGTCCAACGCCCTCATGGCCGCCGAGCGCTTCAAGGAGCGTCGCGACACGGCCCTGTACAAGTCGCTGTCGGTGCCGGCGGCCGGCTCCGTCAAGCCCCCTCCGCCCCCGCGTTCTAACACAGGTGGGTGCTGGCCGCAGCCCACCCGCCAGTGCAGCTCCCCTGCGCTGCCCGGACGCGCCCGGACCGGGGGCCCTGAGCTCTCCTCGCGCCACAGCCTGACGTGGGAGCAGGGCCCGCTCCCGCTAAAGGGCCCCTCTTCCCGACGCGCGCGAGTTGGCTGTGCAGGGGCGGGCGCAGCAAAGCCCCCGAAAGCCTTTGCCCTGCGCTCTCCTCGGAGCGCCCGGGACCCGGGCTCCAGGCGGGCGGCCGCGCTTTTGCTCGGGTGCGGGTGTGGATGCGCCGAGCACACCGCCTGAGCCTGCCTGCGCTCGCGTGCCCGTGCCTCGCCTGCTGCCGCGGAGCTTCCCAGCCACCGTCCGGCCTTCCCCGTGGCCCAGGACCCGTTCTGGTGAGGAGCAGGGCCGCGCTCCCCTCCCAGACGCCGGCTCTGGCAGCTTGGAGAGCCGGGCGCCGCTGGCCCTCCGCTCTCTCTCTCCAGGCCCCGGCTCTGTGTGGGATTAGTGGTGCCTTTCCTCTGCTCGACTGTGCGTAGTCTCTCCTCCGCTGACTGGCCGCTCGCGGTTTCCCTTGCAGTGGCCTCTTTCTCCTCCCTGTACCAGACCAGTTGCCAAGGAGAGCTGCACAGGAGCATTTCCTGGGCAGGTACTCGCGTGTCTCTTTAAGGGAAGCAGTGTTCGCTGCAGAGCACCGCTCTGCCCCGTAGATGCCGCTCTCCTCGCCCCCATCCGCGTACCCTCCGTGATCCTGCCAGAGCTGCTCCGTGCCCCGGGGAGCAGGGCCCCGACTCGCATGAGGACGTCTGTGCAGAATGCCTGCGCTTGGCCGGCGGACCCCTCTGCCACGTGCCCTTCGTGGCTGAGCTCTGTCCCCACGTCGGGCGGGCCCTCACAGCCGCTTCTTCACTTCACACCTCGGGATGTGACACTGGGCAGCTGAGCCACACATGCTGGCAGGGGACGGTTCTTTGAGGCGAGCCTGGCCCTGGGGCTTACCCAGCTGACCTTGCCCTGGCCTCTGGTGGTCTGATTGGCTTTGTGCACCCACAAATTGGGCCGTGTCTGCCTTTCGTCGTGGGCTGGCTGGAGGCCCTGCAGACCAGCCTCTGGCCCGTTGCTCCCAGGCCCCGGCAAGGGTCGGGGGTTCTCACCTGCACGGCCCTTGGGCCCACCTGGGTCCCCACGTGTGGACGGGAGCCAGTTAAGAAAGGGTACTGTGGAGACGGGCTCCAGCAGGCGGCTAACAGGCCGTGCGCGTGTGGGGCTGTGTGCGTGGCGGCCGCGGGCTGGCCTAACCCCAGTTGCTTCTCACCCCCCCCCCCCCCCCCC